>NC_056747.1:1356134337-1356211837 GCF_019279795.1 Protopterus annectens
CTCAAGAGAAAAAGTAAAATGTATTTGTTGTGTTTTCTCTGAGCTGATGTGGCCATGATAGTAGTACATATGGAGATCAGGGTTATGGAAGAATAACTAATCTGCCAAAAAGATGCACTGTCAGGTTATACTTCCTCAAGCATATCACTGCATCCCATTTGGCAGAGTTTGACTAGAGGCTTTGCACCTGCTAGAGCTGGCTGAAATGAAGAGCAATGACAAAGTATTGATTACTCATCTTTCCAGGGAAGACAGCGCAGGCCAGGGGCACTTCTGTATTCCCCAAATCAACATCATCTTTGCATTGCTATGTAATTCACTTTCTTCTTATTAATTAAAACTGAACTCAAACAAAAACTCACCAACTTCCACACCTGGATCTCCAGCCACAGCTTACTAATGAATCCAATGAAAACAGAAACATTGTTCTTTGATCCCACCAACAAATGGTCTAAACTGACCCATCAGGAGGCACCACAGGTAACATTCCATACTTCAAATACCTACACCTGGAGATGACTCCAACCCTATCTTCCAACATCACATAATGTCTACCAGGTCTAAAGTAAACAAACTACTATTATGGACAGGGAATCTGATGCAGTCTGTCCTTCTATACAAAAAAAGCAGTAGAGAAAGGAATTTCTCCTTACCCAGCTTAAACACAGAGTTAACTTTACTGTAGCAACCTCCCCAAATAGCCCCCATTACAAATTAAATCAAATCAAATTTGTCACTTTATTAACTTAGGCCCTAGAGCTAGTCACTACTTGTCAGTCTTGCTTCATTTTTTTGCAGATGTGACCTGCTGGGTAACCAAACTTTGCATACAGCATCACAAGAGGATCACTGAATTCATATTTCACATTTTTTTTCTTTTTGAAGCTGGTGAGTTATCTGATTGAAAACGGGAGTAGATCTCCTCAGTGATACAGCTACACAGTTAGAAGCAGACCGAATCCTATGGACTTTGTTATTTTTGAAGCCTACTATGATAGCATATCTCATCATTTCTGGTTGTACCGTAGATGGAGAACAATTTAGTAAATTCAATTATTCCAAAAGCTAAGGCAAGGTGGTTCTATAGATAGAAGAACCTAAAGCAGGGTGGAGCTGCAGTGATGTATTGATTTAAAAATGTTTTACCTCAGAGCAAGACAGATTTTGGGGAAGCAGTCATTTCCTTCTGTGGAAATGGAAAGGACCATTTTGTCTAATTAATGTTCCATAGAAATGGGGAGTCCTGGACTGTTTCTCTAGAAATGATGAGTACTAGTGTCTTGGGAAACTTCTGAATATAAGTCTGTCTCTTAAATCATTGTTGATTCTGCTATATTCTGCTACTTATGGGCCTGAAAAGAGAAGGGCATTTGCTGTATTGTTGAAACCTGCCCATTATTTGTACATGTTGTGCTTATAGCTGCAGTCCATTATTGACGATTATAGTTCTTCTGTTTCATGAATGAAAACCCTCCCATACCCTTCTGTCTATATGAACCAGATCGGTGGAGTAAAGACTGTCTATACTGAAAGGTCGAAGCTTAAATGAATTGCTCCACAGCCTGAAAATTGTTTATGTGGGAATGCCTTCTCACTGTAAAAGTAGTTTTCTGAAGAAAAATGTTTTCTCCCCTGGAAAACTACTAGGAGAAGAACTGAAAATGGTGCTCACCTGTCTTTATTTTCTAGAATGTTCCTTATAGATTGCATCTGTAGAGGCATAAGCATGAGACAGTCACTGGCTCATACAGGAAGATTATGGCTGGAGAAAATGAACTGGACCCACATGTATGCAGGTGAGCACAAGTCGGTATCTAAGGATCTGCTGCCCAATTAACTTTCACTGAAGGGTGATCTAAGATGCATTCCACAGTCCACTTGCAGACAAGTTTATCTTTATTTACAGTTTCTAAAATCTACATGAAATTTGCTAAGAGATGCCTCCTCCAAAAGTAAAGTATTATGACTGATAGATGTGTACTGTTCTTACTGCATTATTTAACATCTGGGAAATTACCTTGACTCTCCAACACTTGTTTTGGTTTAATATATCATTTGGAGACTGGCATTTTTCAGGCCAACATGGCTAGGCACACTTAATGGGCTGCGAATGGTGTTATTTCTGACTTGGCATCACAAAGTTACTTTCATCATTGAATATGTATGTTTTCATTTCTAGTTACACATATATTAATAATACTAACAGTAAACATTTCCACAAGAATCAATCATTCTTTTACTTAATATCTGTGGACAGAACTTTGCAAGATAGCTAGTTTAAAATAATTATTTATGCATTTATTTATTGCATCTTGTTGACTAGGAAAGTCCGACTGGGCACAAAATCTTCTTTTCATTGGATACATAGGGACAAATTTTATTTTATTTATTTTATTTTATTTTACATTTGTCTAACTGGATATATGTCCATTTTCAGTAGAGGCCCGGGGAGAAAAGCTCCGAGGTAATGAAATTAATAGAATAACAGCTAAGGAAACATGAGACAAACAAATAAATCCTATTTACAGTACCTATTACAGGTTATCACAGTAAAATTTACAGTTTAGAATATAGGCATAACATAGGATGCTCGTACAATCAAGACATTTCTAGGAATAGATAGTATAATAGTTAATAGGAAGGAGCTGCAGTTAATGAGTAGACAGGGTAGGAAGAGTAAAGTATTAAGAGACTCATAGACTAGTCAGGTTTAGAACAGGGGCATAACCAGTGTGTTTTGAGGAATACTTTCAATTTGTTTTTGAAACAGGATAGTGAGGGAAGTGTGGAGAGTTCATTTGGGAGGAGATGCCAGGCTTTTCCCACAATATTAGAAAAAAGGGAGTCTCCAGCCTTGTTGTTTGGTTTAGTGCTATGTACTAGAAGTTTCTGAGAAGACCTTAAGGATTCCTGGCTTTTATACGGAGTGGTGAGTGTGGAAAGAATAAGAGTTGTGGAAGGTTTGTAAACAGTGCTGTGGGCTATAGTTAGTTGATGGAATTTAATCAGATTTTGTAATTAAAGCCATCCCAGCTGCTTTAAATTAATGCAATGGTGGGTTCTAAAAGGGTTGTCTGTTGCAAATCTGGCAATGTTATTGTAGGACATTTCCAATTTGCTAAGATTATTTTTAGATAGGTTAGTAAAAATAGGTGAGGCATAAAGAAGAGAAGATATTAGATGAGGGTGTGCTATTGTGGTTCTAGCTGAAGGTAGGAGGAAGGATTTTATCCTGTAGAGAGAGCCTAGCTTTTTGTTGACAGTTTTTATATTGTTGTTAATATGGATATCAAAGTTCACATTGTTGTCAATGGTGACACCTAATAGTTTGGTGGTTGGTTCTGGGGATATAATAGTTTTATTGGTGGAGTTAACTGAGAAATCCAGAGGATGGGACTTCTTAGTAGGAGAAAAAAGGAGGAGTTTAGTCTTTTTGGGGTTTAGGAGAAGGTATCTATGTGTGAACCATTGCTCAACTGTGTTAAATACTTGTTGGGTAAGAGAGAGAAGTTCGGAAGAGGAGGGGGCTGCTCCAAATGCTACAAATTATACATATTAAAGATTTATATGTAGTGTAGAAAAAATAGCATTTTACAAGTGTATAGAGACACTTGTAAAAGTTTATACATTGCGTAGAAAAGTCATCCAATAGTATTTTGATAAGTCTGCAGAGTAATGGAGTCATTGCAGATAGTGCAATAAGGCATGATTGCAGATTGTTTTGAGCAAAGGAAGGTGAGCAGAATTCAATATGCAGACATAAAATTCAGTGGACAAAGTAGGATTGTATAGTTCAGTAAGCAGTTTCATAATATGACATAACATAGACAAAGTTGCATAAAAGCATCCTTTTATGGTTTATTTAGTTTTTTGCTAGATAGCAGCTGGTGGAGTGGTTGAAGGAGGACTAGAAAATGTGATCGAAAGTGTTTAGGAAGAGTAGGAAATGGAGGGAGAAGAATATTCTAGATGTGAATGGAAGTGCGGCTGTAGTAGTAGTTTTGGCAAGTGGGTGAGAGTAGAGCGAACAGGGGTTGTGAGGAAGGGATGAGAGGGAGGTAGTTGAACGGTAGGAAGAAAGGTGCAATTACAATTTAGTCTGATTGTACTTATCCAGAGTTAGTGCAGGGGTAGAGCCTGCGATTCTGCAGGTATGACTTTAGCTTCTGTTTAAAATATTTGAGATGTTGTTCTGTTTTAGAGACGGAGCTATGGTGCTGCCTACTTTGGTGACACAGTTTGAGATTACACCGTCACCAGCTGGATTGTTGGATTATTGATGTGGAGGAGCAGCATTCAGGTTGAGCGAGGGGTTCATTTAGTTTGCATGGTTAGATTACAGTTGACAGAGCTGGGTAGTTCGTAGATTTATAGATGAGATTATGAGTAGTCACAAGTTGGAAGTAAGATAAGAAATCTGGTCGTTTGAGTCAGTTTACTTCTTTGATTGCTAGGCAGTGGGTCAGGTTTTTGTGGGTGATTTACTGCGAACTTTGCTACTTTGTGATAGCACAGTTCAAGTTTTGAGAGTAGAGAGACTTGTAAATTGGTGAAAGTAGGGGCCGAGTACAAAAGTGCTGGGAGTAGCAGGGCAGAGGCCAGATGTTTTCTGGTTTGGTCAGTGAGGATATTTTTTGATCCTATGAAGGTGAGTTTTCCTTACTGTATCTTGGCTGTGGCAGTCAAATGTTACATTAATGTCAATGTAAATGCCGAATACTTTAGCATTTAGGATGATTTAAATTTTAGTGTTATTCACTGAGACAATATCAAAGGTGGGTTTCTGGGCTGAGACGTATCTTGGGGTAACGAGAATAAGTTTGCTTTTTGAGGGTTTAAGAAAAAGTGAGATGATTAGCTAGGCTTCAGGATTTTTGAGTGATTTGTTGCAGGTTGTTAAGGTTTTAAGCTCTACATATGAGACTGGTGTCATTGGTGTACTGAATTATTGAATTATTGGGGCTGATTTGGCAGCATATGGGGGTTATTAATGAAGATATTGAAAAGAATGGGACCACAAATGGAGCCTTGAGGGACATCTGTAGAGTCTGACAGTAGGGCAGGAAATGCAGGAAACCTTTGTGTCATTTTACAGCATCTGATCTGTTGGCAAGATAGCTGTTAAACCATGTAATACACGTTTCATCAAGTCCTAGAGCTGAGAGGTTCTGTAGGAGGATGGGGTGTGACAAAGTCCTTGGAAAGGTCTAGAAAGACGGCAGATACTAGCCTTCCTAAATTCTTATGGGTATTTATAGTATTAGTGAAATGTAGGTAGGCTATTGATGGGGACAGAATCCGTGTTGGGAGGGAGGGAGGAAGTTATTGTTGGCTAGGTGTTGGCAAAGCTGGGACTGAATGCATTTTTCAAGAATTTTAGCTAAGGGAACAGGATAGCAATAGGACAGTAGTCAGTAAGTTCAGTATTACTTTCTCCTTTATGGAGGAAATAAATTAAAGACTGCTATACTGTATCTTTTCTTTACCTGATCTGTGAAGTAGGGCTTACTTGATTTCTTGATTTCTGTTTGACTATACCTGAAAGAAAGGACAACTTTAATATAACTCAAATTGCATTTTGTTTGTTTTTATTTGTAGCAAAACAGGTACATATTTACAAAAAACACCATTTCTCTACCCCACTTTCTTTCTTACTCCATATACGTACGCCACTGCCACACACACACACACACATATATATATATATATATATATATATATATATATATATATACCAACTGCAAATCAACCACTCTGTCCTCTATCTACCCTCCTTCTGCCCCAGCATCTCCACTATCATATCCAAATATTCCCCTGCTAGTACGCTACACAGCTCAAATCAAGAATTATTAGACATCTACAAACCCAAAACCAAAATAGGCTGCGTTGTCTATAACTATAACCCATCTACATCCTGGAACCAACTCCCCTTGGAAATAAAATCCCTCCAGTATAGCAAAAGTTTCAAATTAGCCACAAGGAAATACCTAAAAACAAAGTGGTCTTGCCACTGTAGCCAACCACCCTGAAACCACCATCCTTTCACCTATTTCACCACCTCACTCTTAATCTATCTCTAACACTATTCCCCTGCCTCTTCTACCTCTTCCCTTCCTCTATCTCCAACCACACTTAATTCTTACAGTCTCAAAACAAGCTACCTGTCTAGTCTGTCTCCTATACTCTGCCTCCCCTACATCTCCTACTAGCCATTCTTACTTTCCTTTCTTGTTTCCAAACTCCTACACAACTAGATCCTACCCACTTTAAATAAGCATCTGCCTAACTATTAACTCATTTTGCTCTAAGCAGCTTAAATAATATTGTAACTAGTCACATTTCCTTCTGCTAATTGTTTAAAACCTTGTTTGTAACAACTCATATACTTGTCTGCCAGTTGTTAATACTCTGTATAATTGAATTGCCCGAGGAGATTTTTTCCTCTCCAGGTCTCTGCTGGTAAGATCCTATAGCTGACTGTTACTACTATGTTACTAAAATTTAATAAATTGTTTTCTAGTCCTGAGCAGCTTTTCTCCCCGGGTCTCTGCTGAAAATGAGCCAAAAGCTCAGCCAGACTAACCCAGTTAACACATGTAAAATAAATAAAATAATAAAATATATATATATATATATATATATATATATATATATGCATATATATATATATATATATATATATATATATATATATATATATATATATATATATATATATATATATTGCTATTTATTTTTATCTAATGCAGATATGATACCCAAGTATGACTCCTTAAAGCTGTTACATAAATGCTGACATTTCAAATGCACATCTTTCAACCATCTAATCAAAATAGCCAACAGTAAAGCTGATTATTATCCAAAATTCAGAATTTCATTTTAAAATCTTAGTTTGGCCAATAAAAAGCAGTAAATACTGAATGTCTTTTGAGAGTTGTAAAGTATCTGCAAACCAGTCTTAATCACTTTTCAACCTTTAACATTACTGGTATACTTTATCAGTATCAATGTAGCTTCAACAGACTGAAACTTGAAAAGTTGGCAAAATGTTGACTGCTATCCAGTGCCTATTAGTAAAAACAAAGTCTTCAAGAAGTGGTTACTTCTTAGCACAACATCCAGAATACCATAAAAAAAAAAAACCCACAATAAAACCTCATTTAATGTTAAGAACTGACGTCACTTAAGGCATGTTCAGCCTCCTAGCCTTGTTAATGCTAGGTATATTTAAACCCATTTCTCCTAAACATTGGTTAGACATTGTACATGGACTTGTTGACATGTAGAGTTAAATCCACCCTCCTGATAATGATGCCTTACTGATCACTGAGGCTTTGTGCAGATAACAAACACCTGGAATAAACTGCGATAATACCACCCCTGGGATTCAATAACGCCTACACTAAGTGTACTCTGCTCTGAGTGAACAGACAACACGGACATAACTCGCACCTTCTTCCTCCTAATTTTAGTTTTCCTACTGAAATTCTTGCAGCTTTAAATCTTGACAGATTCATAAAGGCTAATACAAAGTGTAGACTACATGTACACTTAGTGTCATCTTTCTGAGTGACTAGAAAGCACAAAAAATGTGATAAGAATTTTAGTGAATACATATCGTGTACAATTAGTATACATATAGTGTAAGGTTTATTGAATCTGGCCCGACATCTTTTGGCCTCTCAAGTTAAAAGCAAATTTCTGTATGTAACCCTGTCAACAGATGAAAAAAAATCCTTTTCTACCATAATATGATCTTACTTTTTATGGTTTGTAGGGCAGTATCCCCTTCCAATTAAGCTCATAAAGAGAGCATTTCACTGATCAACAATGGTAATTAAACTGGAGTATTTATATGCAGTTAGGCACAAGGGGTATGACAGGGTTGACCGCCTTAGCCCACACTTCTCATAAACCTGACAGTGCCTCCTGCACCAGCAGCAGAAGGAAAGTGCATCAGTGGAAGTTTGACGTTTTTTTGTCATGATTTGATGACAGAGCTCTGTGAGCATCTCACAGTGGTAGCCTGGATTTGGGCAACTCTGATTCAGTCTTCAGTAACCTCTGGATATAAAATTAGCACAGATACATTAGTTCTGTAACCTAATGAGAGATTCCAACACTGAGATATTCTTTCATTTGGGAGCCTAAAGGGATTAGCTGCCAAACAATGCATTCAGCTAATCAGCTGGAACAAGTGAAAATGCTGAACGTTATTATAATTCGAGAAATTATTAAAGGGTAGCCAACTATATGCATTGACATTTAACTTACTAATTATCAAATCTGTTGACTGGTGAAAAAATACTTATTTACCTGAAGATATTCATTTTTCAAGGAGCTTCATTTCACTTACCAGCTACAACAAGCACAGGCTGAAACAAAACAATTTTGACCTTTTTCAGAACTATTGAAACAGAAGGTGGCAGCCAAGAGTGTTTTTTTTTTTTTTTGGTAATCGATTAAGTATGTGTATATGTGTGTGTGTGTGTGTGTGTGTGTGTGGGGGGGGGGGGGGATGGCATTTCCATGATTTAACACAAGGAGCAAGACATGCACTCTTCACTTCGTATAATCCTTCTTTGCTTACGTGCATCTTACCTAGGAAGGAGTTGCATGCAGACCTTCCAGTACTGTGTTTCCAGCAAGAACTTGTACTTTGTCTCTTCTGTTAGATAACTACAAAGACTGAGAGACAATTACTCTAAAAAACTGCAGTATTACTAATGCAAGACCAAATGAATTGCTACCCAGTTATCACGGCATGGGTAATTACATATCATTTATCTCAAATTCAACTTCTGGTGTACTGCAGAAAAAGATTTGACTCCTACAGGGTGTAGATTCCCTCTCACAACAAACTTACAGTTGCAGTTCTAGGAATGTGAACTAGTACTCATACCTGATAATGGGAATGGAAACTTCCGACACGTTTTGGTAGTAGCTTTTTGGGTGGAAACATTCTCTTCCATCACTTCACAATGATCTGCAATAAAAAGAGTAATAATTTTCAGAGTTTTACAAACATACAGAAATTATAACGTGGACTATCGACTAACATGACAGTTGTAGGGTGAATCACTACAATGACGAAATGTGAAAGGGGAACCCACAGTATTCACTAGACAGACTGCGTGAATACAAAGGAAAGCACACTTCTAACAGTTTACTTTTAATCTGAAAGGACCCTCACTTTCAGTACTCTTTTCTGGTGAGAGATAGTCAAAGCTATAAGTACTTTATGCATTTTTTGTCAAATATCTTTCAGTTCAGTTAAGGTAAAATGCAATAAGAACTGATATAGGCACAAGCTTTCACAAGTGAAAGGTGTGAAACACTTGTTTTCTGTGAGATCCTCATTCAAGTCTACTTTAAAAAATATTAAGACATGCTATATTCAGGGCTGGCAGGTAGATTAGCAATACTGCTTCTCAGTGCAAGGTTCTCCAGTTTGGTTACCAGCAGGGTGCCTTCTGCTGTAAGTATATAAACCTCCTATACTTCACTGTGGGGAGAGTTCCCTGATTATTGGCCAAAAGTGAGATCTTCTGACATACTGATGAAATGTGCAAAATGTCTGTAGCAGGATATGCTAATTAGGGACAAGGAGGATGGGACAGATTTTGTTGTGGAGAACAATATTTTTCCCCTTGAAAAGTGCTGTCTGTGTGTGATTTGTGCCTACTTCCTAGGTATAGCTTTTTGGAAGCAGGACATTCCCTGGATAATTTTGTTGTGGATAACTGAAATGTTTATTTTATCTTATATATCTTTGTCTTGTCCAGTTCAATCACCATTCTGGCTTTCTTTTGTCAGTGATTGCATTGATTTAGTGGGACACTTACAACAGCTGCCTTAACATCCCTACAACAGGCTTGAGATCATGCACAAGGCATCTAGGCAGCATACTTGATATCAGGAGTACTCCTGATCCAATCAATACTCGATGTCAGGAGTACTCCTGATCCAATCAATACTCTTGATGTCAAGAGTACTCCTGATCCAATCAATACTCTTGATGTCAGGAGTACTCCTGATCCAATCAGTACTCTTGATGTCAGGAGTACTCCTGATCCAGTCAGTACTCTTGATGTCAGGAGTACTCCTGATCCAATCAATACCCTTGATGTCAGGAGTACTCCTGATCCAATCAGTACTCTTGATGTCAGGAGTACTCCTGATCCAATCAGTACCCTTGATGTCAGCAGTACTCCTGATCCAATCAGTACTCTTGATGTCAGGAGTACTCCTGATCCAATCTTTACTCTTGATGTCAGGAGTACTCCTGATCCAATCAGTACTCTTGATGTCAGGAGTACTCCTGATCCAATCAATACTCTTGATGTCAGGAGAACTCCTGATCCAATCAGTACTCTTGATGTCAGGAGTACTCCTGATCCAATCAGTACTCTTGATGTCAGGAGTACTCCTGATCCAATCAATACTCTTGATGTCAAGAGTACTCCTGATCCAATCAATACTCTTGATATCAGGAGTACTCCTGATCCAATCAATACTCCTGATGCTGCTCTCCATATAAATTCATCTGCGGTATCACTGGTACCTTTGGATATATGACCTCCTAACTTGTCTGCTATTAAATATAGTCTGCTTTTTTAAGGATCCATCTATGAGATGTTTTTCATTTTCTGCATTTGCCCAAATGCACCATTCTGGCTTGATACTGTGGATATGGTATTTGAATGTTTTTCCTCCTGGGGTGCAAGGAGTGAATACATTCCTGCCAGGAGTAGTTGTCATTCAATATGAGAGTGCTTGTTATCTCCGCTGCTCTACTGCAGCACGATGTACTAGGTGCTGGTGTATTTGCTCATTCCATGTGTATCAATGTGTTAGTGCCTGACTGCATTTTGTTCCTGCGCTATCAAAGACTGCAGTGTACCAGAGACAGAGCAAGACCTTTTTTATTGTGTGTTCCTGATTGCTTTTTCAAGGTGCAGTGACATCAGGGAAATAATAAATGGAGGTGTCAAGGTGCAGTGACATCACAAAGATAGTAAAGGAAGGTGTCAAGGTGCAGTGACATCAGGGAGATAGTAAAGGGAGGTGTCAAGGTGCAGTGACATCAAGGAGATAGTAAAGGGAGGTGTCAAGGTGCAGTGACATCAGGAAGATAGTAAAGGGAGGTGTCAAGGTGCAGTGACATCAGGGAGATAGTAAAGGGAGGTGTCAAGGTGCAGTGACATCAGGGAGATAGTAAAGGGAGGTGTCAAGGTGCAGTGACATCACAAAGATAGTAAAGGGAGGTGTCAAGGTGCAGTGACATCAGGGAGATAGTAAAGGGAGGTGTCAAGGTGCAGTGACATCAGGGAGATAGTAAAGGGAGGTGTCAAGGCGCAGTGACATCACAAAGATAGTAAAGGGAGGTGTCAAGGTGCAGTGACATCAGGGAGATGGTAAAGGGAGGTGTCAAGGTGCAGTGACATCAGGAAGATAGTAAAGGGAGGTGTCAAGGTGCAGTGACTTCAGGAAGATAGCAAAGGGAGGTGTCAAGGTGCAGTGACATCAGGGAGATAGTAAAGGGAGGTGTCAAGGTGCAGTGACATCAGGGAGATAGTAAAGGGAGGTGTCAAGGTGCAGTTACATCAGTAAGATAGTAAAGGGAGGTGTCAAGGTGCAGTGACATCAGGAAGATAGTAAAGAGAGGTGTCAAGGTGCAGTGACTTCAGGAAGATAGTAAAGGGAGGTGTCAAGGAGCAGTGACATCAGGGAGATAGTAAAGGGAGGTGTCAAGGTGCAGTGACATCAGGGAGATTGTAAAGGGAGGTGTCAAGGTGCAGTGACATCACAAAGATAGTAAAGGGAGGTGTCAAGGTGCAGTGACATCAGGGAGATAGTAAAGGGAGGTGTCAAGGTGCAGTGACATCAGGAAGATAGTAAAGGGAGGTGTCAAGGTGCAGTGATATCAGGGAGATAGCAAAGGGAGGTGTCAAGGTGCAGTGACATCACAAAGTTAGAAAAGGGAGGTGTCAAGGTGCAGTGACATCAGGAAGATAGTAAAGGGAGGTGTCAAGGTGCAGTGACATCAGGGAGATAGTAAAGGGAGGTGTCAAGGTGCAGTGACATCAGGGAGATAGTAAAAGGAGGTGTCAAGGTGCAGTGACATCAGGGAGATAGTAAAAGGAGGTGTCAAGGTGCAGAGACATCAGGGAGATAGTAAAGGGAGGTGTCAAGGTGCAGTGACATCACAAAGATAGTAAAGGGAGGTGTCAATGTACAGTGACATCACAAAGATAGTAAAGGGAGGTGTTAAGGTGCAGTGACATCAGGGAGATAGTAAAGGGAGGTGTCAAGGTGCAGTGACATCAGGAAGATAGTAAAGGGAGGTGTCAAGGTGCAGTGATATCAGGGAGATAGTAAAGGGAGGTGTCAAGGTGCAGTGACATCAGGGAGATAGTAAAGGGAGGTGTCAAGGTGCAGTGACATCACAAAGATAGTAAAGGGAGGTGTCAAGGTGCAGTGACATCAGGGAGATGGTAACGAGAGGTGTCAAGGTGCAGTGACATCAGGAAGATAGTAAAGGGAGGTGTCAAGGTGCAGTGACTTCAGGACGACAGTAAAGGGAGGTGTCAAGGTGCAGTGACATCAGGGAGATAGTAAAGGGAGGTGTCAAGGTGCAGTGACATCAGGGAGATAGTAAAGGGAGGTGTCAAGGTGCAGTTACATCAGGAATATAGTAAAGGGAGGTGTCAAGGTGCAGTGACATCAGGGAGATAGTAAAGGGAGGTGTCAAGGTGCAGTGACATCAGGGAGATAGTAAAGGGAGGTGTCAAGGTGCAGTGACATCAGGGAGATAGTAAAGGGAGGTGTCAAGGTGCAGTGACATCAGGAAGATAGTAAAGGGAGGTGTCAAGGGGCAGTGACATCAGGAAGATAGTAAAGGGAGGTGTCAAGGTGCAGTGACATCAGGAAGATAGTAAAGTGAGGTGTCAAGGTGCAGTGACTTCAGGAAGATAGTAAAGGGAGGTGTCAAGGTGCAGTGACATCAGGGAGATAGTAAAGGGAGGTGTCAAGGTGTAGTGATATCAGGGAGATAGTAAAGGGAGGTGTCAAGGTGCAGTGACATCAAGAAGATAGTAAAGGGAGGTGTCAAGGTGCAGTGACATCAGGAAGCTAGTAAAGGGAGGTGTCAAGGTGTAGTGACATCTGGAAGATAGTAAAGGGAGGTGTGAAGGTGCAGTGACATCAGGGAGATAGTAAAGGGAGGTGTCAAGGTGCAGTGACATCCAGAAGATAGTAAAGGGAGGTGTCAAGGTGCAGTGACATCACAAAGATAGGAAAAGGAGGTGTCAAGGTGCAGTGACATCAGGGAGATAGTTAAGGGAGGTGTCAAGGTGCAGTGACATCAGGAAGATAGTAAAGGGAGGTGTCAAGGTGCAGTGATATCAGGGAGATAGTAAAGGGAGGTGTCAAGGAGCAATGACATCACAAAGATAGTAAAGGGAGGTGTCAAGGTGCAGTGACATCAGGGAGATGGTAACGGGAGGTGTCAAGGTGCAGTGACATCAGGAAGATAGTAAAGGGAGGTGTCAAGGTGCAGTGACTTCAGGACGACAGTAAAGGGAGGTGTCAAGGTGCAGTGACATCAGGGAAATAGTAAAGGGAGGTGTCAAGGTGCAGTGACATCAGGGAGATAGTAAAGGGAGGTGTCAAGGTGCAGTGACATCAGGGAGATAGTAAAGGGAGGTGTCAAGGTGCAGTGACATCAGGAAGATAGTAAAGGGAGGTGTCAAGGTGCAGTGACATCAGGAAGATAGTAAAGGGAGGTGTCAAGGTGCAGTGATATCAGGGAGGTAGTAAAGGGAGGTGTCAAGGTGCAGTGACATCAGGGAGATAGTAAAGGGAGGTGTCAAGGTGCAGTGACATCAAGAAGATAGTAAAGGGAGGTGTGAAGGTGCAGTGACATCAGGAAGCTAGTAAAGGGAGGTGTCAAGGTGTAGTGACATCTGGAAGATAGTAAAGGGAGGTGTGAAGGTGCAGTGACATCAGGGAGATAGTAAAGGGAGGTGTCAAGGTGCAGTGACATCCGGAAGATAGTAAAGGGAGGTGTCAAGCTGCAGTGACATCGCAAAGATAGGAAAGGGAGGTGTCAAGGTGCAGTGATATCAGGGAGATAGTTAAGGGAGGTGTCAAGGTGCAGTGACATCAGGAAGATAGTAAAGGGAGGTGTCAAGGTGCAGTGATATCAGGGAGATAGTAAAGGGAGGTGTCAAGGTGCAATGACATCACAAAGATAGTAAAGGGAGGTGTCAAGGTGCAGTGACATAAGGAAGATAGTAAAGGGAGGTGTCAAGGTGCAGTGACATCAGGGAGATAGTAAAGGGAGGTGTCAAGGTGCAGTGACATCAGGGAGATAGTAAAGGGAGGTGTCAAGGTGCAGTGACATCAGGGAGATAGTAAAAGGAGGTGTCAAGATGCAGTGACATCAGGGAGGTAGTAAAGGGAGGTGTCAAGGTGCAGTGACATCACAAAGATAGTAAAGAGAGGTGTCAAGGTGCAGTGACATCAGGGAGATACTAAAGGGAGGTGTCAGGGTGCAGTGACATCAGGGAGATAGTAAAGGGAGGTGTCAAGGTGCAGTGACATCACAAAGATAGTAAAGGGAGGTGTCAAGGTGCAGTGACATCAGGGAGATAGTAAAGGGAGGTGTCAAGGTGCAGTGACATCAGGGAATTAGTAAAGGGAGGTGTCAAGGTGCAGTTACATCAGGAAGATAGTAAAGGGAGGTGTCAAGGTGCAGTGACATCAGGGAGATAGTAAAGGGAGGTGTCATGGTGCAGTGACATCAGGGAGATAGTAAAGGGAGGTGTCAAGATGCAGTGACATCAGGGAGATAGTAAAGGGAGGTGTCAAGGTGAGGTGCAGTGACATCAGGGAGATAGTAAAGGGAGGTGTCAAGGTGCAATTACATCAGGAAGATAGTAAAGGGAGGTGTCAAGGTGCAGTGACATCAGGGAGATAGTAAAGGGAGGTGTCAAGGTGCAGTGACATCAGGGAGATAGTAAAGGGAGGTGTCAAGGTGCAGTGACATCAGGGAGATAGTAAAGGGTGGTGTCAAGGTGCAGTGACATCAGGAAGATAGTAAAGGGAGGTGTCAAGGTGCAGTGAAATCAGGAAGATAGTAAAGGGAGGTGTCAAGGTGCAGTGACATCAGGGAGATAGTAAAGGGAGGTGTCAAGGTGCAGTGACATCACAAAGATAGTAAAGGGAGGTGCTCTCCTGCAAAACCAGTTCCTAGCATGACCTTGCTAGCTACAATGAGGTAGGATCTCATTATTAGCTAATCTGCATTTTCCTGAATCATCATTCCCACAGTGATGTGCAAATCATGGTAGTAACCCAATGTTCATGTAGCTATTGGAATGCCTTCTCCAGTCACTTACTCACACATGTATACAAACATGACTACACACACACATGCACAGACACCACAGTCCCTGCACCAGTCCCTATCCTCCCTTGGTTCCTCTCACCCCATAATACTTTAGTCCCATTATGACACATATGTAATATACCTTGTGGTCTAGTGGATCCCCCCACCTCCAATCCCTGTTACAATGTCAGTGGCATTATGGCACTTTAAAGTGTCACCTCTGATGGTCTACTAGTTCCCCCCACTCCATCACCATTATAAAGTCTGTGCTGTTACAGCACTTTATCCCTGCTGTCCAGTCCTTTCCCCCACCTTGATCCCTGTATCATTATGGAACTTTAGAATATATTATGTCTAGTGGTTTCTCCCATTTCTGTTATACTGTTCTGTGTCTTAGGACACTTTGTGGAGTATTCCCTGGTGCATAGTGTACCCCCCTGCCCTGATCATTGTAGTAACGATGCTGTTAAGGCACTTCAGACATTCAACACTGTCTGGTGGTTACACTCCCCCCCCTCAATTCCCGAGTAACATTTGTGCTATCATAGCATTAAAGGCATTCTGTAGAGTTCAGGGGTTTCCCTAACCCTGATCCTCATTGTGACACTTGTTACTGATGTATCTCTGGTGGTCTAGTGTAACCTTCACCCCCAATTTCCATTTTGCTCTTGGTCCCATAAATTCATTTCTGCTGTCTAGTGATTCCCCCCACCAATTTCATGTTTGGCTGTTGAATGTAGCCTTTTTGGCTGTGTTTGCTACTGTAATGTGGTGGGAATGGTTGTGCTGAGTTACACGGCCAAGCACTTCCTTGAATTGCTCAGATGTGTAGATGCCTTCCTGGAGGCAGCTCCAGAGAGGGAGTACATGGCTTATTAGCCTATGTCACTCCTTTGGAATGCCTCATTAGCATTCAATGTGGCCATGGGACCCCCCCTTTATAGTGCTACATGTCTTTGTGTTGGAGTACCATGCAGCAACATGTAAGGGACTTGCTGAATATCAAAAAGCCGCAGCGTGTACACAACCATGTACACAGCATGGCACCTTTATGAATTTAGCCATTGTTTTTTCCCCTCCATTTTCTTAAAATTCCTGTTATGCTCTTCCAAGACTGTATCTTAAATTCTGAAGGCACAATATCTAATAATAACTTTGACAACTGTCCTGTAAAAGAAGCCCTATCATTCTGTCATCTACTTTCTAAATTTTGCAAAGCTCAGGGGTTCCCCTTGGGGCTTCAGAGCTTTGTCTAGGTATTGGATTTAGTGTGTGAGTTTTGGAAAGGGAGGCCCTGCTCATGAACACTCAGGTGAATAAAGTTGCTCTTTGCCCTAGTTCAAATATTCTTTCCCCAAGTTCACCATCAATGAAACAGTGCAAGTGTGAAAAGCGATCCCAGTTGTCTTAGGCTACAATACAGGAAAATCCTTTCTCCATGAGATGTAGTGGCTTCAGAGTACAGAGGGGCAAAGCTGTGTGCATGGGGTTAAAGGAATTCTATGAACTCTTTGCTAAACCTTTCATTTCCATCTGCATCAGGGAATTCAGAAAAATGAATGAGATCAGGAGTCAAACTAGATCAACCAGAATGCACGTCTTTATTTTTAATAAAATAATACATAGGAGATTATATGACGTCCTTTCAGTACTTCTTCTCCTTCCTCCTCAGAAACTTGTACAACATCTCTCTTCTTTAATCAATATCAAAGAATTGGTATCTTTATGAAAGCCTGAGATATAACCTTTACTTTTACCTTTAGTTTCTAGGGAGCCTGAGATATAAACGTTACTTTTACCTTTAGTTTCTAGGGCATTTGCTGGCCCTGATTCTTCTTTGTGGTGTAAGTGATGCTCATCGTGTGTTTCAGAATCATTCCCATTTGAAACTCCAGCAGCCAACTTGTGGGCAAAGATAAAAGTTCCACCCCCACAAGCACTGCACCTGTGGGCATCATTCTGCAGAAATGTAATGCATTTCTTGTGAAGCTCCCTTCTTGGTTCAGCTAACCATAGCTCATAGGCTGTTTCTTGTACAAATGGCATGGAAAATGCCAACATTCGGCACTGCAGCTCAGTGTCACTTCTCCTCTGAATAATGTCATCATCTTTAGCTGCATTTAGACAGGAATACAAATATTAACTTGTGCAAACATTCACATAGCTGGCTTTACTACACTGAAGCACCTACGAATTACATTAGGCACAACAAAACTACATGAAGCTGTATAACCAAGACATGCATTCTAAAATAAATGTCAATAGTGTACATAACCGCATTAGACAAATGGTAAACACCAAACTTGGACTGAGTATTGAAAAAACATGGGATTTTCATAGAAACTGACATGTTAGGTCAGAGAACTTACTCACCACAACCTGCATCTATTGTCTTTTTTCATGTTTATTACTTGTGAGGTTACTGTAATACTAATTCATAACATCACCTGTGCAAGTGCATACAAAGTTGAATTTAGGCCACAGAAAATCTGTAAAATCAAAACTGTGTATTAAAAATCCTTGCAGGAGGAAGGCAGGAAGGTAACTTTACTGTTTACCACCTCACTTCCCCGAGGCTGACCTGGAGTGACATTAATGGAGAATGGGTCCAGACACCTGGTATGAGGCTGAACTCACAGCTTTCTGATTTTCTTAGCATCAGAGGTGAGTAATGTAACCTACTGAGCTGATAACAGGACTATTATACCATGACCCCCCCATTAATATTCCAAAACGTGTACGCTGATTGGCCAGCGTGCACGTTGTAAATCGACTTATACTAATGGAAAAAGGTCCGGTCGCCCAGACTTTTTCCATTAGTGTAAGTCTTTTTTAAAACACTGTCTCGCTATGTTAAAGGAGTTTAACATAGCGACACAGGTTTAAAAAAAGCAACGGAGATTCTCTGTTGCTTTTTTTAAAGCTGTCTTGCTATGTTAAACCCATTTAACATAGCGAAACAGTAAAAAGCAACGGAGATCTTGCTTTCTCCGTTGCTTTTGCCCACAGCTCTGATGTACTGCATAGGCATACGCAGTACATCAGAACTTCCGCAGAATACCAGACAGCTGCGGAAGGGCAGCAAGGAGGCATTATACAATGCCATTATTTAAGACAAGTAATTATTTTTTTTCTTAAATAATGTCATTGTATAATAGCAATAACCCACATCTGGGTGTGGGTAATGCTGGATTTACCCATGGTTGGCTTTGTTCGCCCTCGGGACCAAACCACGCCAACCGTGGGTAAATCCAGCATTACCCACACCCAGGCGTGGGTTATTTCTATAATATTGCATCCATATGAAGTGGTGACTAACAGCATGTCTCTGAAAGAGAAAACAATTTGGTCTTAAAGAAGAAACCTCTGGTTACAGGACAGCTGGCCAGAGTCACTAGTGTTGAAAAAATAAACTGTGATTCAAAAAAAAGAAGAAGAAGGCAAAAAAGTGAATTTTGAAATGCACTGTTATATTAGTAAAGCTTTCTTGGAATGGGACTTCATCTATGCACCACAACCCTGCTGTTTATATGTAGTACTTTCCAAGATTTCTGTACCTCGGACAGAGGAATGCACAGAAGTAGCACAACCTCAGAACCAGCATATATTCACCCACATTCAGACTTTTAGTTCCTTCTATTTAAAGGACTGCAGTTATGATCTTTGAAGAGTTTCAGCCAGTAATTAGTTTCTTTATTGTGGAACAAAATGTTTAGGACAAGGATAACCATATATGACTGAATTCAAGGAGATCTTCACACTCTGGAGTTCATCTAATTAGACTTTTTTTAATTTTTGACAATTTTATAAGTAATTTTCCTTTGATACAAAAAAATGCACGTTAGCATAGTTAACATATATAACATTAATGCTGAAATAATTCCTTGTTCTATATTCTTTACTGTTGCATGTTTCCACGGGTCTACTCTGATTCACTGAAAACTCATTTCACTGAATTTCAAAACTCACACCAAATAGCTGAAAGCTCAAATTACTGAAAACTCATTTCACTGAATCACATTTCACTAAATGTAAGTACTGTTGGGCAAATTTATTTATTTATTATTTATTTATTTTATATTTGTTGACCGTGTTTGTCCAATTGGCCTACAAATGCCCATTTTCAGCGGAGGCCCAAGGAGAAAAGCTCCAACAGAAAATAGAAATTTTACATATTAAATACATATAGAAATACATTCATCAGTACCACAGATTACTGCATTACAGTGCCACACATTACATTCATCAGTACCACAGATTACTGCATTACAGTGCCACACATTACATTCATCAGTACCACAGATTACTGCATTACAGTGCCACACATTACATTCATCAATACCACAGATTACTGCATTACAGTGCCACAAATTACATTCATCAGTACCACAGATTACTGCATTACAGTGCCACACGTTACATTCATCAGTACCACAGATTATTGCATTACAGTGCCACACATTACATTCATCAGTACCACAGATTACTGCATTACAGTGCCACACATTACATTCATCAGTACCACAGATTACTGCATTACAGTGCCACAAATTACATTCATCAGTACAACAGATTACTGCATTACAGTGCCACACGTTACATTCATCAGTACCACAGATTACTGCATTACAGTGCCACACATTACATTCATCAGTACCACAGATTACTGCATTACAGTGCCACAGATTACATTCATCAGTACCACAGATTACTGCATTACAGTGTCATACATTACATTCATCAGTACCACAGATTACTGCATTACAGTGTCATACATTACATTCATCAGTACCACAGATTATTGCATTACAGTGCCACACATTACATTCATCAGTACCACAGATTACTGCATTACAGTGCCACACATTACATTCATCAGTACCACACATTATTGCATTACAGTGTCATACATTAAACTGTGGCAAGTGAAATACATAGAAATACATTCATCAGAGGGATACATTCATAATTACATATTATATACATAATAGTGCAATAGTTACATAGCTGAAATATTTTACTAGTTATGTTTGTGCAGTAATGTACCAAGAGAAGATAAAGTTGTAAGTTTATTGTTAGCTTTCAGTGAAATAACATTCATAAATATAAAAGCTAAGTAGGTGGGGGGTTATACCCCCACACTCCCAATGTGGGGGGCTGTGCCCCCACCCCTCTAACTATATATACTAACTCCAGGATCGCACTACAGTGGGGAAAAGGGCATATATGTTTTATTTGCCCAACAGTACTTACATCCAGTGAAATGAGTTTTCAGAGATTTGAGCTTTAAGCAATTTTTTGAGGGTGAACTGAAATTCATTGAAATGAGTTTTCAGTGAATTAAAGTAGACCCGTTTCCACAACTGCAAACTATAGTTTTGCTTAAATGTTAAAATACAGTATAATTAAAATATTCCAGTCTGAACTGTCAAAAGGATAAGTGATTTAGAAACATGGATGGGCAGACAAAACAGTCCTCTAGTATGAACACAGTGGGATTATACTAAACACCAGCTTAAAATCCCAAAATTTTAAAATGAGTCCAGAGTGTGATAGCACTGGTTAGAGCGGGCACATAAGTGGGCAAGTGTTACTTAGCCAAATGTTTGCTTTTCTCTTTAGAACTGAAAATGTTAATATGCTGGGGGACAACCCATGAAGTGGTAGCTTTTTTGCATGCTTAGCTCAGAGGAAGCAGATATACAGGAGTATAGTTCTTCCTTCTTAAGATTTTGAGAACTAGATGGCTACAACACCACAATTCCATAACCCCTGCAGTTGAACATGTTAAATAAAAACAAAAATGAAAAAACAGAACAGAGCACTAATAGTGCATGCGTGAAAGACTATGCATTTCCCTTTTCTTTCTGATTCTTTGGAGTAAATGCACCTGGTTCTGGACCTTGTGTTGCAATTTCCAAAGATGTAACAACACACAGTGGTGTAAGCTGAACTTACCATAACAGTAGATGCTCTAATGATCACTGCTGCAGTAGACTTAGCTGTATGGGTTATACACTGCCAAGGATACAATAACTGTTTATCTTCCAAAGCTTCAGGGCACTTTCCACCTTTCCAGGCAGCTCGAGCTGACTAAAAGACAAATTTGAGCACAAAGCACCTCAAGAATTTTTCTGACAGCAGAGAGATGGAGGCTGACCCTAGAAGAACAGTGCCAGGAGCAATAAAAAACAAATGTCCACAACCTAGCATAAAAACACACCAGAAAAAAGGGGATGGTTGGAGGTAACAGCTTCTGCAGTAGTGATGATTCAAACATCTACTGTTATGGTAAGTTTTAGTTACACAACTGTATAATGTTCATCATATTCATCATAAGATTACTTAAGCTAACTACATTTGAAGCTGTAAGGAGAACAGTCCAGGAAGCCCTGGAGAATAATCCGAACAAAGCTTGATCTCAGCCTAGGGAAGGAATCAAGCCTGTAGTGCGTTGTAAAAGTATGTACAAAGGGCAGCGTTTAGAATACTTCTAGAATCCTTTCCAAAAGGCCATAGATTAAGCCAATAAACTCCTCCTTGGTAAGATCTGACCACAAAATGATCTCCTTTAGTATTAAAATTAACCTTCAAACCCATCAAACTCCAAACCTATTAAGAACTTTACCAAGGGCAATTACCTCAAACTAAGTGACAGCTCATGGGTTCATAGGAGGTTAGTAGGCTATTGACCCTAGGGCCTTTATAAGCCTAATCACATTATACCATTGCTCCTTTACTGACCAAGTTGTATGGTCTATATTTGCATCGCAAGTCTATGATCAGCACCAACTGCCCTTATCCAAGAGGGACATACATGACACCCCCAGGGTAAATTTATGGTCTCCCATCCAGTTGTCTAAATTATGCTTAAATAGGGTCATTGAGGAGCTCTGTTTACCTGAAATGGGAGTTTGTTCCAGAGAAGTGGCAATCTCCGTGAGACATATCTGTCTCTCTAGCATGTCCTGTTAATGTGGCAGGCTAGATTAATATCCCTAGAGTGAGTGAATCATGTCCCTTTTGACTTGCACACGTGCAGCATTTCCATTAGTGCACTCTGAGACAGCTCTATAGGCCAGGCAAAAGTCACCTCTCAGCAGCCTATAAGATACAGAGTACAGTGACAGGCACTTCAGTCTGTCCATGTAGGTCATATGTTGAAGGCTCTGAATTTTCTTGGTGAGAGACCTCTGAGGTCTCTCCAGCTTCTGCAAGTGTCTGGAGAGGTACATGCAGAAAGGAGCATTGTACTCTGTTAGTGGTCTAATTAGACATGAGTACAGGGGAGTTATAACATCCTTAGCTCTAGATGTGATGCCCTTACTTATGATATGTACAACAGGAAAGGCATCCTTACCACTGAGGATGCATAGTGATCGAAGTTAAGGTTGCTATCAATTGGTGTTACCAAATCCAGCACCACAGGGTTTGAGACAAGGGGGTTACTTGTTAATATTGTAATTTGTAGGGACTTTGCTGAAATGTATGGTAACAAATTTTTTCTTTTGCTTTTAGTTTATGTCCTTGGCTTTGGCACCAATCATTTGTCTGTGTAAGCTCTTTTTGTAGTATGTCAACATCGTTGGGTGACTCAATGATTGCACCCAGTTTGCAGTCACCTGTGAACCTGGTAAGCCACATGCCATCTATTTTTGCCTGGACTTCTGAGAAATAGATTCCAAACACTAGAGGGCGCAGCACAGATACCTGGGTACACCACTAGTAACTGATCTGCTGGTAGAGTTGGAATCCCCAACTTTGGCTGCATGCATTCTGCCATTGAGCCAGTTGTCTACTGATCTAGCGACATATGGGTTAATTCCCAGCTGGGTGAGTTTCTCAATGCTGCCTGAGTGGGGGATTGTGTCAAAAGCCTTCGCTAAGTCAAGATAGGCTGTATGTACTGTTTTGCCTTCATCCAGGACTTTGGTGTCATTCTTGAAGAAGTCCACCAGTTTAATAAGCATGATCTACCCTTAATGAAGCCAAATTGGGTTGGGATAAGAGTTTGAAGGCCACTTATGTCTTTGTTGGTAAGGTCCATGATGACTCTCTCCATTGCCTTGCAGATAAGGTTAGTTAAGCTTATGGGTCTATAGCTCCTAGGGTCGGTTGATGGACCCCCTTTGTGCAAGGGAATTATTGTTGCTGTTTTCCACTCTGCTGAGACAAAGACAGACTGTGGTTGAAGAGAGTGCCAATTGGTTTTACTGGTGCTAGTTCCTGTTTTAGACCATGAATCAGGCAGCCTAGGATGTTATCTGGTCCCACAGAGGCTGTGTTTTTGGCTGTGGAGAGTGCGGTTATAGGTTCATAGGTTCATAGGTAGGTACTAGGCTATCGGCCCAAGGACCTATGTAATCCTAGCCAGCAAGGTACCATAGCTTATGCCACCCAAGAAAGTTATTTTCCTGTGCCACTGTCCAGCAGACCTGTTATGACCTGTTCTTTGGAGATACTAGGTAGAGGACTGGTTACAGGTATGCTTTGGGGTATGTCTGTTGGGGACAGGGCAGTGAAGTTTGCACCAAATCTGCCTGCTAGCATGTTGGCAATGTCCTCAGGGTCAGTATGAGAGGTACTGTCCACTAAACAAAGCTGGGCCTTCCCTTTTAGATTTCTGACATATTTAAAGAATGCCTTGTAATTATGCTTAGCTAGGGATGCTAGGGATGCTAGTTTAGCTTTGTAATTGGCTTTAGAGGACTTTACAAGATATCAAATTTGCTTGGTCAGGCTACGGAGGGTGTCTCTCCTCTGCTGATTCAGTTCTCTCTTGTTCTTAGACATTAGTTTCTTTCTCTTGTTGTATAACCTATTTATGCTTGATGTCCACCAAGGTGGCTTGTTTTTTTCTGATGATCTTGTTTTGATCAGTTCAGGTAAAGCTGAGTCTATACATTTGTACAGGTGTTTATACAGAGAATTTGTGTACACCTCTGTATAAAAGTCATTGTTGACAGTGGTAGCACCAGGTTTGATGCTGTTTATGCCATCTCTAAGAAGGCTATATTTGCTTTGGAGAAACTTTTCATCCTTTTTGCTCGGCAGGGGGGGTCAGGTATAATCGTTCCTTTAAATGAGACTGTTGCATTATCAAACCTTATCAGGGAGGGTAAAACACACTGGATAGTAAAGAGACACCCTATGTTGGTCAGTACTAAGTCTAGGATATTCCAGCCCCTTGTGGGGGTGCAGACTATCTGTTCCAGAGCATTTGTATTAAAGTCCAGGAACCTTAGAGTGAGTGTGTTTGTGCTCACATATGACTCCCAGTCGATGGAAGGATAGTTGAAATCACCCATGAACAAGGTGTCTGGCTGTATAGTGAGTGACTCAAGAAGCTTATTAAACTTCCATGCCCCTCCAAACCCAGATGACACTGAGGCTTACTCTGAGGTATACACAAAAGTACTGTACAACTACATTCATAGCTGCATTGAGGAGGCAGTACTTGTCCAAGTCAAACCTATAATTACTGACAAAAATAAACCACCCTGGTGGACCCCTAGCATAAATAGGATATTCCATAAAAGGAAAAAAAATCCTTTCCAAAGCCAAGGAGGAACAACCAAAACAGTGCAAAAAGACACTCACCAGTCTAAACAAATTAGACAGCTGGTCAAATCTGCCAAAGGTGAAAGATAACCATAAGGCTTTTTTTATTATGTTTGGAACCTCAGGGGAAGTGCTCAACATTTTGCAAAGTTAATCATGAACAGCAACACTTAAACCCACCCTGAAACTATAGCAAACCTGTTGGACAGCATTTCATTTCTACCCCCCCATCACCTCCTACCACACCCAAAGAAATACCCACAACCACCTCTCCAACTAGCCACTACAAAGGAACACGCCCTTACTACACTCATTAAAGCCAAAAACACAGCCTCCATAGGTCCCAAAAATATACCAGGATGCTTTTTAAATATCTTAAAAAAGAATCTGTCAGGGCCACCAAAGACCATTTCTAAGAACAGCCTCTGGATGGGCATTGTCCTAGAGGAATGGATGACTACAACAGTCATCCCTCTGCACAGGGGTGGCCCATCAACTGACCTAGGGAACTACAGACCCACAAGTTTGGCCAGTCTTATTTGCAAAGCCATGGAGAAAATTATCATGGACCTGATCAATAACAACACAGGAAATCTCCAAACACTGGAACAGACCCAGTTTGGATTTGTCTGTCAAGAAAGTCACCAGGGACATAGATGAGGGTAAAAAGGTACACACCACTTATCTGGACCTGGCCAAAGCTTTCAACACAAGTCTCCACTCTGGGAATTTAGGTAAACTTTCTGAGTTAGGTATAAATCCCTACATCGTCAGTTGGATAGCAAATTGGCTCACTGACAGGGCATATCTTTTCTGGATAGGTAAATCCACTTCCAATAAGAAACCTGTTGCTAGCGGTGTCTCATAGGGCTCAGTGTTTGGACCCCTCCTGTATGGTATATAGTTCTCTGAAGTGAAGGCCAATGTGGGGGGCCTCTGGATCACCAAGTTTGCCTATGATTGTAAGCTGGGAGCAATCACTGAATCCCCAAATGATGTTGACATCCTACTAGCAGGCCTAAAAATGACAAACAAAAGGTGCCACAACCAGGTCTGAGACTAAATGCTAAAAAAGCATAATCATACCCTTCGGGAAATGTATAATATAAAATATCCCTACAAATTATAATATTGATAGCACACCCCTAAAGGTAGATACAGTGTTGAGGGTCCTAGGAACACAGATAGCAACCTAAACCTTGACCACCAGGTAGCTACAGTACTGAGGAAATCTTTCTGTGTGGCTCATCCTATAAGTAAAGGGATGGCATCAGCTTCAAAGGAAGTCACAGTGCGACTGTATTTGGCCCTCATCAGGCCCGTGATTGCTCCCCTCTGCATGTACCTAACCAGGCACTTACAACAACTGGAGTGGCCCCAGAAGTTTCTCACTAAAAAAAAATGCAAAGTGTAAGACATATGTCTTATGCAGACAGATTAAATGCTTTATCCCTTTACTCCATCTCATATCATTTATTGACACTTATGCCTAATCTACAAGGCATTCTCTGATCCAGCCCTGAAGAAAACTTTACATATTCACAAGAAAACGTATACGAGAGTTACATGTTACATGGACCTGAACCTTATTGTGACTCTAACAAAATTTGCTGGACAGACATATTTCTATCCCAAAGGCTACTTCATCTATGGAGTAAACTTTCCATCTTTGTAAAAGAAAGCCCATCCCTCACTCTTCAAAAGGAATTTGGATAAATGGATGGGGTACTGTAAATTCACTCCTGGGGTACTTCCCATGTCCCTTATGGACAGAGACAGTCTGTAAGATGACTCAGGGCTCCAACTCCCAAAAACCTGCTACCCTGATACTACCCCATTCTATACCTGTGGAATTAAGATATAATATTGTCATAGCCTGGGTATTATTGGATAGGCTTGTAAAGGTTCTTGTGCCACTAGCCTAGTAATTACCTATGAACCTGTGAACAAAATTAACATTCCAAGGAGGGGCTCCTGGTTTCCTTGGAGGCCTCTTATGCAAAACCCCCTTTCAAAAACATTTTTGACATGAAAATGCATTGAAAGAGGAGGTTCCATGGACAAACATGCTGAAATGGCTTATAAATGAACCTTGATAGAGGAATAAAAAAGGCCATAGTATACTAACTTAGACAAATATTGTAAAAGCAGAGAACAACTAGCCTTGAATGGTGCTGGTTATGTTGTTGGTACCATCATTTGCCTCCATTAGTACCTGTTGCATGTCTTCAGTAAACAGGTGCCTAAAAGGAATTAAGGCACTATCATCCATGTAGTCAATTGAAGATGACTGATGGCAGGGTTTATCAAACAACCCTGTTTTTTGCATGAGTAGATCGTCTGTGAGGAAGCTAGTTGTAATCACCCTTGGCTATTTCCAAAACAAGGGAGAACCCTGACTGCCTGGGCCAGAAGGAAGTCACTGCAATGATCTTGGGGGATTCCTTCTGAATCTTCAGAAGTACCCTGGATATTAGTAGAATGGGTGGAAAAGCATGCAGAAACATTCCTGTTGAAGGAAAGAAAAAGCATCTGTCTTCCAGGCCTTCTTACATGGAGTCCTGGAACAGAAATTTGCCTGTTGATTGTTCGGAGAGGAGACAAAGGGGTCTGCTCGAGGGACTTCCTACAGATGTACCAAATGTAAGACCCCCTATCTAGTTTCCATTCGTGAGGGTCTGCTGTGATCCTGCTCAGCTGGTCTGCCACACAATTTTGATTTGAAGGAATGTAGGATACCTGTAGAGTCAGATTGTGCTGTGAAGCTTTATCCCAAGCTAACATGGTTAGTCTGCTAAAGGGGTGCCAAGTGATCACCCCTTGCTTGTTGATGTACCACGTGACTGTGATATTGTCTGTAACCACTTGAAGAGATCCAGGGGACCAAAGATGGTTCAGAAAGTTGAGTGCCTTGATCAGGGGAAACAGCTCCTTGATATTTAAGTACTTAAGTCATATCTGGGAGGTAAACAACAGGCAGTCCTGTGGAACGATAACTTATCTACACTTTTATCTATAACACTTGGAGCCCCCCCCAAGGATCCATCTTAGGGCCCCTCCTATTTTCCATATTCATTAATGACTTGCATGAAGTAATACCAGACACTACCTGTATTCAATACGCGGATGACTCAACCCTAATATGTTCCACTACAACCCCAGAAGAACTGCTGACATTATCCCAAAACACATTTAGCATAGTTGAAAATTGGCTCCTCTATCATCGTCTGATACTAAATCCCCAAAAAACTAAACTTCTGCTGTTTTCCCCTTCTTGTAAGACCTCCTCTCTAACCTTCTCCATTAAATCTAACAATGACACAATTATCTCACCAGACCCCTCAACCAAACTCCTAGGAGGTATAGTTGACAACAACCTAAAGTTTGACTTGCATATCAACCACACAATTAAAACAGTAAATAAAAAACCTGGCTGTCTACACAGGATCAAACCCTTAACTCCCCTAGCCAGAACTGTTCTTGCTCGCACTCCTCTACTATCCACACTTCTCTACACCTCCCCCTTATTCACAAACCTGAGTAAAATCGGCCTGAACAAGCTCACAACCTGCTATAATCATATTGCTAGATTTGCCATCGCCTCTGCCTATAGGACTCATCACTGCCTTAACCTCAAACCACTAGGCTGGCTTGAACTACCTAACCTTCTACTGGCTAACCAACTAGTAACTGCTCACAAAATTCTCTACCAGCCAGAATGGACACCCGATCTTAAAACTCTCATCACCCCCTACCAGAACCTTAAAACTCTTTGATCCTCTAACAAAATGCTAGCTTTCACCGTCAATGCTAACAACTCAGCTGGGGAAGTTCTGTTTATAAACTCAGTTGGTAAAGTCTGGAACCCTCTTCCTACAGAACTAACCTTACAACCCTCTCCAACCCAATTCAAACAAAACCTTACTCAATACTTCATTATGCAATGGCTCTGTCCTTGCTCTACCCCTGACTAATCCCCACACTTTTCTACTGTTCGCCCAATTAGGGTCTCCTGGTGGTGTCATTGAATCCTAACTTAGTTATTCTGTACAAACTTGTTGATTAAGTGACGTCTAGTATGTATTTTAAGTAACCTATAAACAGACACAATAATATATATGAACTTTTTGAATGTTTATAGGTTGATAGATTAGTACTAGGCTAATTGCCCTTGTGGGCCATTTTAAGCCTAGCCAATTATCCTTTGTGAGACTCAAACCCTGCACCTTGTGTTTGTAAGACAAACACTTTAACCATTAGGCCACTCACCCTCCCACCTGTTGGGCTGGGAACTTGGAAAGTGACCTACAAATATATTGTATAACCTCTATCTTGAATTATACTAATAGTGGAATGGTTTTAATATGTAAATATGTAACAGTTTCTCTGCATTGTATTTCTCTATTGTATTTCACATTGTATTATGCTGTTCTGTCTTATTGTTTTCTGTATGGAGCTTTTCTCCCCGGGCCTCCGCTGAAAATGGACATATATCCAGTCGGACCTTCCCGGTCAGCAAATGTGAAATAAATAAATAAATAATAAAAATGCATGTGCCTGTGTCTATCCTTGACCTCCCATGCTCCCTGCACTTTCATCCCTCCTAAAACTGCTCCCCAAGCAAGATTTGAAGTGCCTGGTTACTGGCTACTTTGCAGCAGGGAGGGAGAATGGGAGAGCTGGATTTAAGGATATCTGTTGACTTTATCAAAAGATTTCTGTTCTGACAAAACCAAAGACTGGGATTTGAAAAGATAAAGGGTTTTAATGTTGGGATGAAAGAGATTTCAGATACCATTGTATTTTTGTCATGTGTGGTCTTGCCAGTGGTAGCATGAGAATTACAGATGACATTTAGAAATAGATCTTAATAAAACCTGTGGAAGAAAAGCTTTTTGAACTGAGGCGTCTTGCTGACACCCCCAGAACACAATCCCGTGTGAAGGAGTCAAAAAGGCTTTTGAATGTTCTCATGGAATCCCAGCTTGTGTAAGAGATCTCTCACCCAAGACAGAGAGAGATTCGTGACTGTTTGAAAAATACTGCAACAATAAGCAAGTTGTCTAAACATGTAAAAATGTGGATACCCTGCACCCTGTATTGAGCTATAACTAGAGCTAGACACTTTGTGGACACTCTTGGTGCAGTGAATAGTCCAAAGGATAAAGCAGAGAACTGATAATTTGATCCAGACACACAAAACCCTTAAGAAATGCCTGACGTCTGGATGAATAGATATGTGATGATAAGTATATTTTAAGTCTAGTGTTACCGGATACTTGAATGAGGAAGAAGAGGCAACAGTTGTGAAGTGACATCATTTTGAATTTGGGCACTATCACAAACAGGTTTAGGAAAGAAAGACCCAGAACTGGTCTCCAAGCATTTTCTTTCTTTGGCATTAGGCACACCCTTGAATAAAAACCCACCTGGGGAGACGGAACTGGTTGTATCGCTCCTTAGGACAGCATGTTATGAAGGACAGGTGGAAACAAAAGCATCTGATATGGAGGATGAGAAATAAGCACCTGGAAAGGAGGAATTTCTTCCCACTATCTGTAACCTTGATGAATGATTTTCAGAACCCATTTGTCTGAAACAATCTGTTGACAAACAGAAAAACGGAGATTCAGATCTTCTGGAAGAAAAAGGGTGGGAGGGATCACAAGGTGTCTTGAATAGTCATTCAGACTTGTTGGACTGTCCTTGGTTTTTGGAGGTTTGAGAATTATTTTTAGAACCCCCTTGCCATTTCTTCTTAAATGTCTGTTTACCTGAATTTTGTTGAGACTGTTTATTCTGTTTTTTTTTTTTTTGCCAAAACTGGAAGAGGAGCTAGAAAATTCCTTGGACAATTCGGAAAAGGAGGGAGTGAGGAATCTTAGAGATTCCCTGAATCAGTTTGCCCCTTTCTTGACACTTTTTGATCACCTTTGCAGTAGGAAAGCTCTAAAGGGCTTTGAGCTAAAATTTGCCATTTAGTCAGCTCAGCTCAAGCTGTGTGACAGTTTTGTTGTGTTGAAGGTGCCTTGAAGCTTATGAAGCTAGCTGGCTAACTGTTATGTCCAGCCCATATAGCTAAGGCTACTACAGCAGTTATCAATATGATGAACGTCTACCAGCATGTTCCTAAACAAGATTAACTACTTAGTTAGGGGTCTTGTATGTAGGGATCTAGCAAACATGTTATGATGGATCCATTAAATCAAACCAAAAGACATTAAATAAAACCGAAACAGTACTACACTGTTAACATGATATGTAAACTGTTCTCATCCCAAAAAAACAGAAACAAATCTTGTAATAACACAAAATTTGATGGATGGAGGGCAAGCCTCTCTTATCTACAGATGCTAAATTTAAAATCCTACTTGCACAGAAAATGAGCTCTTTAAAGTGCCTGTTTCTACCACTCTCATTTGTTTCTGACTAGCACTCATCACACACACAGCAGCATTATGACAAACACACATTTCAGGAAATGTAGAAGCTCATAAATATAAGAAAACAATTTTTTAGCCCACAGCTATCAAGCATGGAATGACTCATCATCTTCTTTCGGCTGTTCCCGTTAGGGGTCTCCACAGCAGATCATCTGTTTCCATTTCTTCCTGTCCTCTGCATCATGCTCTTTCACACCAACCGCCTGCATGTCCTCTCTCACCACATACATAAACCTTATCTTAGGCCTTCCTCTTTTCCTCTTACCTGGCAGCTCCATCCTTAGCATCCTTTTCCCAATATACCCAGCATCCCTCCTCAGCACATGTCCAAACCAACGCAATCTCGCCTCTCTTGCTTTGTCTCCAAACTGTCCAACCTGAGATGACCCTCTAATATACTGATTCCTAATCATGTCCATCCTAGTCACACCCAGTGCAAATCTTAACATCTTAAACTCTGCCACATGCAGCTCTGACTCCTGCCTTTTTGTCAGTGCTACCATCTCCAACCCATATAACATAGCTGGTCTCACTACCCTCTTGTAAACCTTCCCTTTCACTCTTACTGGTACCCGTCTGTCACAAATCACTCCTGACACTCTTCTCCACCCATTCCACCTGCCTGTACTCTCTTCTTCACCTCTCTTCCACACGCACCATTACTCTGAACTGTTGATCCCAAGTACTTAAACTCATCCACCTTTACCAACTCTACTCCCTGCATCCTCACCATTCCTCTACCCTCCCTCTCATTTGCACACATATATTCTGTTTTAGCCCTACTGACCTTCATTCCTCTCCTCTCTAAAGCATATCTCCACCTCTCCAGGGTCTCCTCAACCTGGTCCCTACTCTCAATACATATCACAATGTCATCTGCAAACATCATAGTCCACGGGGCCTCCTGTCTAATCTCATCTGTCAACCTGTCCATCACCACTGCAAATAAGAAAGGCCTCAGAGCTGATCCTTGATGTAATCCCACCTTCACCTTAAACGTATCTGTCACTCCCACCACAGTCATCACCAATGTCACACTACCCTTGTACATATCCTGTACCACTCTTACATACTTCTCTGCCACTCCTGACTATTTCTAGAAAAAACAAAGAACTGTGTTAGTACTGTTGTGTGTATGCCTACATACTGCATAAAGAATAGGTTTAAGATAACATATAAATCATTTAAAATTATTCAGCTCCATATACCATGGAGTACTCACCCATAATGACAAGAGTTCTGATTTAAAATACAGTCTTACCACCAATATCAATTAAAAAAAATAATTGGCAAATGCCGTGAGTGGTAACTGGATCAAAACATAAATCTAGGACAATTGACTGAAATCTAACAGGTTCATCTGTAACTCATTTAACTTCTTCAAACTCTTTGCAAAAAAAAAAAAAAAAAACACTCACACACCCATGCAAAAGTGCTATGTCTCTTGTTTGCCTTTTGTAATATAGACAGCATGAGGGTCACTAAACCTCAGACCTAAAAGAAAATGTTCCTACTGCAGAGACTATATACAGTTCAGCATGATATGACAGTCAACATGAACAGGTGGTTTCTAAGGATTATCTTGGTATCTTAAAAGACATTACAATGACGGATGGCTAATACTTAGCACGTTATGGTAGTATAACAAAAAATTGCTTTAGTGTCAAACGGTATTTAAATAAAATTACCCTTTGTAAATGAAGCCAAAATGAAATATGTGAACCGTACCTTTAAATCCATCTGCTATGTTTTTGTGACTCTGTGAAGAGCAGGCACAGTCTGTGGTGTAGGAACTTTGTGATTGTAACAAAAATGGGTTCCACCTGTCCCTGACAAGTGACGCACAGCAGAATACTCTTTTTTCTACCAGAGACCTCAGTGTCGTCTCTAATCTTGGAACAGTGCCATCTGGTAGAATGGAGCGCAGCAGTTTAACTAAGAATGTGCTGCCAATTATCGCAGCACATTTGACTACCATTTGCTCAGCTAGATTCAGACTATCAAGCTGTGACAGTGGTGTATCTGTAACAAAAATACAAGAGTTAATAGTTTATGCTGAATCATACAATTAAAAGTATTAGCTCTCATTTGAGACTTTAACTCAAGACCTCCAGCATACCATGTTGGCATCACACTGACACTGGACCAACAAGGGATTCTGGGCAGTAGGCATTGACTATTTCCTTAAGAACTTTGTTTTCTCTTCAGCTAGGAAACCAGAGCATGGTGATTGAATTCAAATTGAAAAGAAACTCACACAGATAGACAAACGGACAGCCTTCTGCTTAGTCATTGTTAGAATCATAGATATGAAAGGAAAATACGAACTCCCATTGGAGATTCAGATCCAAGACATCCAATATATGGTGCTGGCATCATTGCTGCTGGACAAACAAGAGCCTCTGGACAGTAGCTAATGAGTTTTCCCATAACAGCTGTTTGCATATTGTGACACCCGTGCACTGGCCCAGTAATCAAGTAGCCTTAATCCTCACCACTAACACCAGTGAGGGACATCAAAATTGGGAAGAAGAAGAAATAAACATACAGTAAAGTACAATTTCCCTTAAGAGCACACAGAGATCACAGTCAGTCTGGGGCTGGTTTCTCCCTTTCTCTCCAGATCCCCAATAAGACTCATCACTGGCACAGCTATAGAGTTGGGGCCTTCGCCAGGGTCCCAAGCCAAGTTCTCCTAGCACTATCTCTGTCCAGCCAGTGCTTCATGTCCCTGCCAAAGCAGCTCACACACACACACACACACACACACACACACACACACACACACACACACACACACACACACACACACACACACACTTTGAGATATGATTTATATATACAACCACACAGAAGAAGGCTGGCACAGGTTCACTAGCTGTGCCCCTTCTGTCCAGGCTATAAGGTATTAATCACTGCCACCAGGACCCTTACTTATCAGCTACTCTAAGGCCCTTACCCAAAGGATGTCCAATTATTACTGTGCAATATTACTGATATCCAAATAGTAAGTGTGACTGAGCAGCAAGACTATTGGAGTGGCCTTGTACAGTTTCACTATATACATGCAATGTACTCTAGACCGTAAGTTATCGCTACACAAATCAGCCACAGTTGAAAGGTTTAAAAATACTTAATAATAAATAATAAAAACACAAGACAATACTTCTTACTACACAGTGCTAGTCAAGAGTTCAGACATCACAGAAAAATGCTTAAGATAATACTGTAGAATATTTCTGACATAAATATAGAAAAGAGCTAGACTAAACTTACTATTTTCTATCTTTTCCTAAGAGCAATCACAGTTCTAAATAAACTTACATATAGAACAAAAGCAGAGTACTGGTGAGTTGTTGTCAGCTTTAGACAAAATACAAAATGCTTCTCTCTCTCTCTCTCTCTCTCTCTCTCTCTCTCATTTTTGATGTTTAACATTAAATACAATTTTCTTCCATTTAAGAGAACAACCCTCTCTCTCTCTCTCTCTCTCTCTCCTCTCTCTCTCTCTCTCTCTCTCTCATTTTTGACGTTTAACATTTAATACAATTTTCTTCCATTTAAGAGAACAACCCTGTGGCTTATATTAATATTTACAAATGACAGAATCATCTACATATCTCCACCCCAGAGAACCCGAGCTAGTTCTTCAAGTGACCCTTGAGAAATGTTGCTTGAGAGGGTTAGGTCCCTGTCTTGAGAGCCCATCTGCGTTGGTGCTGCTAACCCCACTGCAGTGTTGCACTGACATATCATATGCTTGCAACCCTAGACTCCATCTTAGCAACTTGGCATTTTGCTGGCTGGCTTGGTGTAACCATGTTAGGGGATTGTGATCTATTACTACAATGAATTTCCTTCCATACAGATAAGGCTGAAGTTTCTGCAGTGCCCACACTATGGCTAGACATTAATTTTCTACCGCTGCATAGCATTCCTCCCTGGGTTGAAGCCTACGACTGAGATAAACCACTGGGTGCTCCTCTCCTTTTGAAGAAATCTGACTAAGTACAGCCCCCACCACATGGTTCGAAGTGTCCACCTGCACAACAAATTATTTGCTGTAATATGGACTGGTTAACACAGGGGGTCCTCCCAAAGCTTCTTTAAGCTTCTGGAATGCCTGCTCACATGCTGGGGTCCACACTACCTTATATGGCCTGTTTTTCCTTGTCAGATCTGTGAGGGGAGCAGCTATGATGCTATAACTGGAGATGAATGTCCTGTAGTACCCTGCTATCCCTAAGAATGCCCTCACCTGCTTCACCCCACAGTACTTCCACAGATAAGCCAGCAGGTCTGACATGAAATTGGCACCTCTGTCAGTCAGTATTTCTTTTGGGAAACTACCCTGCTGAAAATCTCTAACAAAGCATTTGACACCTTTTCTGCCTCAATGGAGGGCAAAACTACTGCCTCAGGGTATCTTGTAACATAATATACTATGACTAGGATATACGTTTTCCCTGTGGAACTTGGGGTACTCAGTGGCCCCACAATATCCATAGCTACTCTCTGAAATGGCTCCTCAATCACAGGCACAGGCATCAGAGGAGCTCTCACCTTGTCTCCTGCCTTGCCTACCTTTTGGCACTGCTCAAAGTTCCTGCAGTACCCTGTTACATCTCTGGAAATATCAGGCCAATAGAAGTTCTGCATAACACGTCTCTTTGTATGTTTTATGCCCATATGACCTGCAAAGGGAATAATATGGGCTATGGCTAGAGGGCTCTAGGTGCTACCAACTGCTCCATCTTCTCACTTTCTAGCCCTCCCTCTGGGGCCCACTCTGTATACAGTAACCCTTTGTCCCAGTATACAGATTCCCCCTTCCCTTGAGAATCGGGTGTCTCACTAGCTACCTGCCTCAGGCCTTGCAATGTAGGGTCTGAGAGCTGAGCCTGTCTCAACTCTCTCTTTGTAACCCTTCCCAGCTCCCCTTCCACAGGAAGTCTGGCATCCTCTGACAGTGGTGCCTCACTGTAAGCCTGGGTACTACTACTCACCTCTACTTTGCAGTCACTCTGTCCAAGAGAACATCAGCATCCACAAATAGCTCTGACTCACCTTCAGTCTCACTGCTGCAGAGAAGCTCCCTCCCTGAAGTAAACACCTCACCAGTCCTGGCTGCAAGTGTGCAGTCTGTCTGGGTCTCCCCCAGGCTACCAGACCCACATGCTTGTCTTAAAGCTTGATTGTGTTTAACTGCATAAACACATGGTATTGCCTCATCAAAATCCTTCCCTATCAGGACATCTGCAGTATGGTAGTTTGGTACCGCTGTTGTCTCAAGACAACCTACTGTTGGCATTTTGTCTTTTACCACTTACTGGCTCCCTCACTCTTTGTTCCCCACCTTGCCTTCATGGAAATCTATATGCCACATGGCCCCACTGGTTGCATTCAAAACCTTTAACCCTAGGTCCTGGACATGTACCTGGACTAGTGGCTTCCCCTACTACTGACAGATTCTGTTGGGGCAGTCTGGGCTGCCCACAATGGGTTCCTTTAGACCCATGAGCAGTACTGGGATTCATTTTCCTGTGCAGGGATACCCCGCTTGCTAGGTATAGGTCTCCCTTCTTCCCTAACTCATCTGAAGTAGCACATTGTCTATCAGCTAACCAGATTCTCATGTCCTCAGCAAAGTGCTAAGGGCTTGTTCCCTCATCAAAAGGTCTGCCAGCCCTTCAAAAGTGGTGACCTTACATCCACTCATCCACCTAAGAAAATAAGTGCTCAGTTCAGCAACATATTCACATACACTTTCATCTGCCTTGCATCTATGCTCATGAAACTTTTCCCTATAAGTTTCAGGTCTTAGCTTAAAAAATTCTACCAGACAATTCTTAACAGCAGTATAATCACAGCATTCATAGTCAGAAAGTTTAGACAACACGGTTACAGCTTTACCAAGGAGTAAGGGGTCAGGAACCGTACCCAGAGCCTTTGGTCAACATCATACTGTTTACATACCCTCTCAAACATATGAATGAAACTATCAAATTTATCCCCTCTGTAAACTGCAGAAGAAATGTATTGACTTTTTGCACTTCTGGGGTCCACTTACTCCTTTCCCCATTACCTCCATGACTCTGACGAGGAGTCAGCATCTCCTTCTCATGCTGTCTCTGCCTTTCCTTCTCCTCAGCTTCCAGGCATAGCAGTTTCTCATTCTCCTCAGACTGTGGACGTCTCAGTCTCTCTGCTGCTTCTGTTTCCAAACACCTGGCCTCCAACTCAAGTCTCTTTAGCTCCAGATGGATTTCTAAGTCCTCTGCAGAAAGGTTGAGCTGTCCATTCTCTGACTGTTGTACATCTCCACAGACAGTCTGATTTCCCTCCTGGTTGCTGTTTTCTGATGCAGCTGTGACCAAAGCTGCAGTTATTTTTGCTTTAGTCAGGTTTCCATGCACCAGTCCTTTAGCCTGGCACATCTCAGCCAACTGGCTCTTTGACAGCTTGCCATACTCCTCTGCTGACATGCTTGCCTGCTCTCCCTGACTAACTAAGCTAACAAAGAAACAAAACAGTTGTGATCTGAACTCTGAATATTCACTGTTTGGCTGATTTAGAGTACAAAAACACCTTCAGAGATCATTGTACACAAGCTACAGGAATTCACTATCCACACCACTACAAGCCAATTGTCAATCAATTAATATGTGGTGCGGCTATCCCACCACTGCCAAACAATTAATATGTGAAGCCCATGCACTGGCCCAGTAATTAAGGAGCCTCAATCCTCACCACTAACACCAGTGAGGGGTGTCCACATTGGGAAGGAGAAGAAATACACACACAGTAAAGTACAATTTCCCTTAAGAGCACACAGAGATCACAGTCAGTCTGGGGCTGGTTTCTCCCTTTCTCTCTAGATCCCCAGTAAGACTCCCCACTGGCAGAGCTATACAGTGGGGTCCTTAGCCAGGGTCCCAAGCCAAGTCTTCCTAGAACTATTGCTGTCCAACCACTGCTTCATGTCCCTGCCCAAGTAGCTGACACACACACACACACACACACACACACACACACACACACACACACACACACACACACACACACACACACACACACACACACACACACATGTGCAATATTACTGATATCCAAATAGTAAGTGTGTGACTGAAGCAAGACTATTAGCCACAGTTGAAAAAAACACAAGACAATACATCACAGGAAAATGCTTTAAATAATACTGTAGGATATTTCTGACATAAATATAGAAAACATCTAGACTAAACTTACTATTTTCTATCTTTTCCTAAGAGCAATCTCTCTCTCTCTCTCTCTCTCTCTCTCTCTCTCTCTCTCCATTTAAAGATATTATATATGTAAAATCAAGCAATTAACTCTGGTCTCAAAACAATAGAAAGAATCATACACATCACGGCTGTGAGTTTGAGATTAAACAGTCATACAAGGGTTGACTTATCAGCTTTCTTCCAGCAGAGTGCACTATTACATTTTTGACGTTCAACTTTTAACACAATTTACTTCCATTTAAGAAAAGCCTGTGGCTTATATTAATATTTACAAATGGCAGAATTTTCTACAAAATTCTATCTAGCTATGCTAGCAGCCTTCACATTTATTGCCCCGGAGACTCCATAGCATTGTAATCAAGATCAAATTACACACACACACACACACACACACACACACACACACACACACACACACACACACACACACACACACACACACACACACACACACACAGGTAAATAGATAACTGTCTGATTAGGCAGCATTGTAATCATAGACATGAAATAAAAATATTAGTTCACATTTGGGACTGGAACCCAAGACCTCCAGCACAGCCATTATTGATGTTGGAATAGCAGTGACACCAGGTTCCTATTAGATGACCGAAGAAGCATTCTTTCGAATGCATCTTGGTCAAACTTGAAAAGATGAAAAGGGAAAATGACGAAGCGGCATATAAGCGAATTCTTTCCCTGGGAAAGAAATCACTTGGCCGCATCCATTACTTTGCCATTTTTGTCACTGTAGTGTGTGATCTCAGAGTTGGTATATTTAAGTAGGGGGGAGCCCCACGTTATGTTATAAGTGTTTTTTTTTTGCAACAAAAAATCGCTGTTCTAAGCATTCGAGTTTGTAAACTTTTGCTTATATGGGGTCGATAAACCATTGTTTGTTTTTCTAAGCGTTTGATGATTTAATATACACCCGTGACACCAGCACGGTATACTGCAAGTCCTGAGTTTGAGTGCCAGATAAGAACTAGCCTTTTCCTTCCACTTCTGTGATTCTAGTAGTGCATAAACAAAGGGTTATCTCTGTGTGTAGGTTTGTGTGTATCTGTGTATTTGTAATTTGACAGGTTATGCTGAGTCACTCCACAACTTAGAATACACCATACTCATTTCTTTACACTTAATTAAGAAGCTCTTAAAATATACTGTAATTTTTAGTGATTACTGATGTTTGAAAAATGCAGTCATTTGTAACATTTCTTGCTGATTAACTTTAAGAAATGTATTTTATCTGGATTTATGATAAAATAAACAGGTCTGCCTAGTAGACACTTTTTATGGTCCATTAGTAATGAGACTGTAGTCAGATAAAAAAATTGCAAATAAATGTTTTGGGTTGTCAACATTACTAAAGTCTGAATGTGCCACTAAAAGAACATCTGTAAAGCACTACCCAATAAAACACTGAAAGCTCAAATGAGCAAACAAAAAACACTGATGTTCTAAGACTGAATTTAAAAAATAATTAAAAAAAAACAAAAAAAAACCCACTATTTTACTCAGGGCCAAAAGACACCCTGCATCCCCCATATTCTCAGCTAATTATGTGTATCAATTCTGAGATCATGGAACAGTGGGGAAAGGGCAAATTCGCAGACCCTGCTGTACTGCAACCTTACACAGAGCAGCAAACAGCCAGTGAAACAAAACAAGAAGGTCACTCTTATGAACTGCAAAACCAAACAAGGTCACTCTTACGAACTGCAAAACAAAACAAGAAGGTCACTCTTACGAACTGCAACCCTTGAAACAAAAAGCAACTTTTTAAGATCACATTTCACTCTTCTGACGAAGAAACATGATAAGAAATATGACAGAAATGGATGTGCAGGCAGAGGCCTAGATAGGCCATCTGGTGTCCAAAGCAAGACCCTCATTTAGCACCACCTGCCTGACCTGAAGGGTGACAAAAAAAAAAAAAAAAAAGGACACATAACATGATCAAAAAATCCTTCAGAAAATGCACAGTAATCCAAAACATATTATTCCAGCAAGTTTAATATTTTAAAGTTTGTCCCTGCCCAACTTGTAAGGAAGTCACTAAATGATAGACATTTGAGTTTCAAACATCAGACTTCTTCATCCTTCAGAAAATGCATAGTAATGCAAAACATATTACCCTAGCAGTCGTCTGTGTTATTAACAGCATTGCAATATAGGTTCATGGGTGGTGACTGGGCTATTGACCCGAATGTTTTTATAAGCCTTGCCATTTGTACCCAATATAATTCTAGAGAAACCCAATAAAAAGTATGTTGCCAAAACTTAGTTAGCAATGACTGCCCATATCTAGGAGGGTCATAGGTGAAATCCCCAGCAAGAATGTATGGTTTCCCATCCAGTGACCCAGGCTATGCTTAAACAGGGTCATAGGGGGCTCTTTGATGTAAATTGGTAGCCTATTCCAGAGGAGTGGCACCTCTGAGAGACATATCTGTTCTCCAGCAGGTCCTATTTATGTTGCAGACCAGGTTAAGGTCCCTGGAGTGGGTGACCCTTGTTCCATTTGACTTGTGGATGTGCAGCATTTCCATTAGGTTAAGATCCAAGATTGCTCTGTAGGCCAGGCACAAGTGTCCTCTAAGTAGTCTGTATGCTACTGAGTACAGTAACAGTTACTTCAGTCTGTCGATGTATGATGTGTGCCAGAGACCCTGAATTTCCTGGGTTAGAAATCTCTGAAGTCTCTCAAATCTGCAGGTGCCTCTTAAGGTACATACCAAAGGTACCATTGCACTCAATTACTGGCCTAATGAGGGTCAAGTACAGGGGAATTATGACCTCTTTCCTTCTTGAGGCAATGCCTTTGTTAATGAGGTGTACGGCGTAGAATGTCTTCCTTACCACAGTAGATGCATGGTGGCCAAAGTTTAGGCTACAGTCAACTTGCGTTCCCAAGTCTCTCACTATTGAGTTGTTACTTAGGGTATTATTATTTATATGATAGCCTGAGGGATATTGTTTTTACCAAAGGGGATTATAATGCATTTTTAGCACTGAGTTTCAGTCCATGGCTTTGGCACCACTCACTGGTTTGTGTAAATCCCCCTTAAAGTATATTGACATAATTTGGGGATTCAATGATTGCACCTAATTTGGAGTCATCAGCATACTTACTCAGCCACAGTCCCTCTGTTTTGGCCTGAACTTCTGAGAAGTATATTCCAAACAATAGGAGGCCCAACACTGACTCCTGTGGAACCCCAGTGGTGACAAGTCAGCTGGCTGAGGTAATGTCCCCAACTTTTACTGAGTGTTATCTGTCAGTGAGACAGTTAGCAACCCACCTGTCAACATAAGAGTTGGTATTCAGCTGGGAGTGTTTATCAATGATGCCCGAATATTGGATTATGTCGAAGCCCTTGGCTAAGTCAGCGTAATCTGTATACACAGATTTGCCTTTGTCTATGGCTCTGGTGATGTTTTCGAAGAAGTCCACCAGGTTTAACAGGCATGACCTGCTTCTAACAAAACCAAACTGTGTTGGATTAAGAGTTTGGAGATCACCTATATCCTTATTTATAAGGTCGATGATTATTTGTTCTGGGACCTTACAGATAAGGCTGGTTAAGCTTCTGGGTATGTAGTTCCCAGGGTCTGTTGCTGTACCTGCTTTGTGAAGGGGTGATGGCTGCTGTTTTCCATTCAGCAGAGACAAAACGAGGACTCAGGCTGTGATTGAAGAGAGCATCTAATGGAGTTGCTAACTCATGTTTTAGGCCATTTAAAACACGACCTAGGATGCCATCTGGTCCCATAAAGGCTGTGTTTTTTTTGGTCTTGCAGAGAGCATTAATGCATTGCTCTTTGTAGATGCATGGTGGGGGAGATGTAGAGGGAATGCTTTGGGTAATGTTTGGAGGGGACAGGGGGGGTGAAATTTTCACCAAAACTGTCAGCTAATAAGTTAGCTATTCTCACGGGTCTATATTATATTCTCAAAAGTCGACAATGTCAAATCTGACATTGTCGACACGAGAATATCGAACGCTCAGAATCTCGAGCGTGTAAATGAAAATCTCTGTAAGGGGAGATTTCCATTTACTGCAATGTAGTGCGGTCTCGGAGTTAGTATATTTAAGTAGCAGGAGGCTTGCCCCCTGCTTAAACCCGTTAGGGTACTTTTTTTTTTTTTTGTCTTTTTATAAGGAAGACGTTTGAAGACATCGACCATATGGTGTCGACCATATGTTATTCGATGTTTTCAACCATTGATCTTATAATATAGACTCATTTTCATAGGGTCAGTATGAGTGATGCCATCCACAGCTAGTTCAGCACACGTCTAGGTCCTACCTTTTAGGTTGCGGATATAGCTGAAGAATGCCTTATGATTATCCTTAGTTATGGTTGCTCATTTTTTTCGAAGCTGCACTTAGAGGATTTTACATGTTGTCTTGTTTGTTTGTTCAAGAAGACGATGGTGTTGTTATATTTTATACTTTCTCCCTGAACTGATCCCCCCACAATCAACAACGTGAAGTCATCACTAAACAATGACATACATTTGAGTTTCAGATATCAGACTTCTTCATCCTTCAGAAAATGCACAGTAAATTTAAAACATATTACTCTAGCAACTTTCTAGGTTTATAACAGTAACCTGTATTTCAGACTTTGTGATCCCCCCAACTTGGAAGTCACTAAATGACAGACATTTGAGTTTATGTCCGAATCCAATATAGCAGGTGAAGATAGGAGCGCCAATGCCAGACAGAAAATCATTTTAAATTACACTCACTTGACTCGTCTTCTCAAACTAGAGACAGCAGAACAAATGTTCTCTTGCTATGGGCGCCCAACAGTGATAAAGCCAGGCCGTAACTGTTATCTCTGCCCCACCCCTCAACCCAGCCACCCAATCAGAAGTCTTTGGTGCACTGCCTGAGGCTCATCCCTTATGTAAAATGTAGGGCTTGCCAGACGCCCATGTAAGGGATGTCTAAAGGGGATGGGAAGTTACAGCATTGCCATTGAGATACAAAAAGTTTGTGCAAAAACAGTATATAGCAAAATGTATATTGTTTTGGATTTGTTTTATGCAATTTTACACCCTCTGAAAGCCAGTGCCCAGGGTGGTTCCCCTTTGCCCCACCCTTTCTACGCTATTGTGTGCAGACATTCTCAACAAATGGAAGTTTCTGTCCGAAAGGGTTTTGCTTATAAGCAAGGAAACATGAACCATAGAGGGGTTAGACAAAAATGGCAATTGTATTCCCCTGATCTATTTTTAATAAATGGGTGTGAAGAGGAGGTAACGTCTACAACGACATCCATTTAGACACGCTATAAAACAATGGAGCAGAACATATGGCTTTATAAGGCCATGACATCCAACAATGGAGCAGAGCATATGGCTTTATAAGGCAATGACATCCATTTAGAAACGCTATAAAACAATGGAGCAGAACCTATGGCTTTATAAGGCAATGGCATCCATTTAGAAACACTATAAAACAATGGAGCAGAACCTATGGCTTTATAAGGCAATGGCATCCATTTAGAAACACTATAAAACAATGGAGCAGAACATATGGCTTTATAAGGCAATGACATCCATTTAGAAATGCTATAAAACAATGGAGCAGAACATATGGCTTTATAAGGACAGCATAAAACGAATTAGAAATCAGTCTTCACTATATCATTGGTGTGCAACTGCTGGACAGGGGAGGGTCATATAAAGGTGTTACAGATGCAGCATGTTGTATTCATTTACATTTGGTAACCGGGTAGTGTCCAACTCGGCAAAAAAGCAAAGCCCATTTTCAGTGGAGACCTAAAGATTACAATATTTGTAGTCAGGTATGCAAGTTACAGTACAAAATGATTACTAAGTAGTTTGCATAATTACATAGTACAGTGTAAATCAAAGCTAATAACACCTGATAAAATCAAAGAAAAAGAAATCAAACCAAAATCATGAAATGACATCAATAAAACCAAACAGTACTGAGTTAAAAAGGCAGAGAGACAGAAGGTAGGGTAGTATGTTGACTTAGGCAGAGGAAGTACAGGAGCATAACTAGTGACTGGAGAAGTCATTTGTAAGGAGCTGTTTAAATCTATGAGTATTCGGTATAGATAGTAGTTGCTGGGAAAGGGAATTCCAGGTTTTGTCTGTGGAGTAGCTGTATAAAGAATCACCATAAGAGTTGTGGGTTTTGATAACTTTGATAACTTTGAGCAAGCTTTTATCAGCTGACCTGAGTGAGGTACGATTAGAATAGGGTTGTACGAGGTTAGATAAGACTGGGCAAAAGTCGAGTTTATGGATAACAGAGTGAGCTACTATTAGCTGGTTTAGGGCTAGTAAGTTTGGGAGTTCAATCCAGTTTACTTCTTGTAGGGCAATACAATGGTGAGTTTTGTGGGGAAGATTAGTGGAAAATTTGGTGATTTTATTGTAGCAAGCTTCTAGATTATGCAAGTCAGATTTACAAAGGTTTGAGAACAGCAGAAAATGGTGGAAAGTTGGTGAGTTCTTGCAGTAGCTTTCTAGCATGATTAGAGAGATATGGTTTAGCCCTGTAGAGGGCCCCTAATTGTGCGTGGACTGTTTTGATTGTTAAAGCAATATGTCTGTCAAATTTTAGGTTGCAGTCTAGGGTAATACCAGGGAGTTTAGTATGTTCAACTGAATCAATTTTTGTACCATTAGATGCGAAGATAGAGAGATAGGTTTGTTGTTTTTTATTGGAGGAATTAGAAAATACCATAAGTTTGGTCTCATTAGGGTTAAGAATGAGTCGGTGATCTGAGATGTATTTTTCAATGTTATGGAGGGCAGTCTGAGACTTTTGAGTTTATTTATGGAGGGAGCCGAGCAAATAAGGGAAACATCATCAGCATATTGAATGATAGAGGCAGGTGGTGCTGCAGTATAAACATCATTAGCAAAGATAATAAAGAGAAGTGGGCCTAAGATAGAGCCTTGTGAGCTGCCGACAGTGATGGGCAAAAGGGTGATAGTTTATGTTCCCATATGGTGGCTTGTTTACAGCTGGAGTGGTAGCTGTGGAACCATTGTAGGGTATTAGAGCTGAAATTGAGAGAAGCAAGTTTGTGTAGGAGTGTTTGACAGGATATAGTGTCAAAAAAGCTTTAGACATATAAAGGAAGGTGTCAGAGACAAGGCGGTTATTGTTTTTGAGGTGATTTATAGTACTGGTGAACCTTAATAGGTCGGTGTTAGTAGTATGTTTGGGCCAGAAGCCATGGTGAGTAGGTGATAGGTTATGTGCTAAGAGGTGGTGTAATGTCTGTTTATGAAGCATTTTTCTAAGATTCTGGCAAGAGGAGAAAGTATGGCTATGGGCCTATAGTTAGAAAGTTCAGTAGAGGAGCCTCCTTTGTGCAGGGGTATGACATGAGATATTTTCCAAAGCAGGGGGACATACTGTTCAGAGGTGGTGCGGTTAATAAGAATAGATATAGGATAAGAGATAGATTTAGCATCAAGTTTAAAACATTCACCAGGTAATTGATCTGCAGCAGGAGTACATTGTTTTAGTTTAGTTAGGAGGTTTTGTATATAATTAGTTTGGACTGGTTTAAGAGAGAAAGGAGGATTATTGGGGTCAGTGGGGGGAGGTGGCATGGAAAGTGAGGAATTGCCATTGTTAAGTAGTGAGGTGATGGAAGAAATAAAGTGGGTATTGAATTGTGTAGCTATACAGTCAGTAGTGCAGTTAGTTGTTGGGGTCAAGTGGTCGGTTTTCCTGGGTTTAGGAGGAGATTGGTTGATTGCCAGAATCTTTGGGGGTTGTGTTGGTATTTTAGTTGGCATGTTTGAAAGTAAGTCTTTTTGTTCTGTCTGATTTGTTTTTTGGCCTGATTTCTTAGTTGTTGGTAGGTTGTATAATTGTTACTATTCTTGTCTTTGTAATAGCGAGTCCAGACTTTGTCCCATTGTTTGAGTAGGAGGATAGTCTCTTTAGATGAGTAAGGAAGTTTTTTGGACTTGGAGCAAATTTTCCTGTAAGGAGCAAGATGATTTAGAATTTGCAGGAATGCATTATTAAAGTACTGAACTGCAAGATCCAATTGCAGGGTTTTTAGGGTTGACCCATCATATTTATTTATTGGGTGTTAAATAGTGAGGGGGGGAACTGTTTTTATTACGTATATATCGATAGGCAATATTATTTATACCCTGTGTACATTTTCTGATGAGGTAGGTGGGACGGTGGTCACTAAGGGAATCAGGGAGGTAACCTGTCGTGGCTAAAATTGGATTTATTTGTTAAGATCCAGTCAAGTACAGTTTGATAAATTTGGTAGGGGAGTTAGAGGAGCAGGAAAACCAGTCAAGATTAAAATTGCCAAGTATTATAGCCTCTTGAGAAAAATGAGAGGATATCCATTCAAGGATGTTTTCAATGTTTGAGAGGTCATTCGCAGGAAGAGGTTGATGGCTATTATGATAATGGACTTTTGGCAGTTGACTTGTATGCTTGTTGGTAAGATTTCAGCTGTAGGAAGTTGTGGTACTGTGGTGGAGAGCTGTACTAGGTTGAGGTGGTCCTTGTACAATATGGCAATACCACCACCACATTTGGATACTCTAGCTTGTCTGATAAGACAATAGCCAGGAGGAAGTAACTCCTCAGTTTTTATATGTGGCTTGAGACAGGTTTCCATAATTATGGCTATATCTGTGGAGTATATTGTAAGGGCAGCATGGAATTCTTGTATGTTGTTGAGGGGGCTTCTAAGATTAAAGTGTATTACAAGTAGATCTGAGTTAGATGATTTGAGTGGTGTGTTGGGGTAGTTAGTATTGATAGAGTTTGGAGGGTATTTTGGGTAGATAGCAGTGGAAAGAGTGGGGCCTGGGTTTGGGGGTATGGCAGATTGGAGTTAAATAAGGGTGAGCCAGTAGAGTGTGAGATATTTTAGTTTAGAGAAAAGCTTGAGATGTTCATGAATGGAACGTGAGAGGCTATAGGTATGGCAGTACTTGGATGGGAAGTACATAGAATTAAGATTATTAAGTAGATGAGGGGAGATTTGTACTGTATCCCTGTTATCATAGTGGGTCAGAAGGGTAGACAGAGTTGGGGTGTGATAGAGCATGACGTGATGGGAGTGATAGGAGGTCAAGTACCAAAATAGAATTAGTATGGGTAGAATGGTTCTGATGGTGATGATTGGTTTGAGTAAGGCCACGACATTGAAAGATTTCTGAGCTAAGAATATTATGAAGGTAGGGTTATAATAGGATGGCAGCTAGGTAAAGAAAAAGCTAGAGGTTAAAATGTAAGAGACTTGAGATGGGTGAAGGTAATGAAGATTGAAAATAGGTAAATAGCTTTGTGTGGGAGGATAATAGGTATTGACTAGTAAAATTAGGTTTTTAGGTAAGGAGGTAGGTACTTGAATACTGATTTTGTAAATCAGGTGTGTGAGGTTGTGAGGGAGTTGTTTGGATAGGTATAAATCAAATGAAAGTAGGGGTGTGTGGGAATGGGGGTAGGGTAGGGAAGCAAAGTGACCCCGAGTGTAGTGAGGCAAATGGAGCAGGGCTAAACTGGGCCACAAGCTGAAGAGAAGATGCAGAAAACAATCCATAAAAGTTCTCTAAGAAGGATAAAGGAGCTGAGAAGGTAGGTAAGTTAATGGAGCACTGCCCATACAGAAATATCTGAATATGGGAAAGTGTAAGTCTGTAAGTTAGAAACGGGGATAAGTTAGAGAGCTGCAGAAGATAAAGCATAAGGAAATGCAGGAGGTTAAGGGAAGTGGAGGCTATAAAACAAGGAGTCAAAATATGGGTAGAAAGTGGGGACAAAAAAGCGACTACGGGTTGAAAAAATGTTTAGTAAAAAGATGGCAGCAGAAAGAATCTGGGTGGATTAACTGAAGGGCACTACCATGCACAAGGTTGGCAGTAAAAAGAAGGAAATAAATTGCAGGAAAAAAAGAAACGGGCTATGGGAGAGAGGTGATTTAGAGAATAGAGAAATGACTGGCTTCCCTAACATTGCACATGTATACCTCCAGAATGGGGCCTTAACACAGAGTAAAAAATAACACTAATGCACGACTAACATCCAGGTGAGCAAGACAGGCTAACACATACTTTTAGTAAATTAGATGTTTTGAAATTTGATGGTAGAAATGGTAACTGCAAAAGACCTGAGGCACTGCTGTACTGTAACAGAGAAGTCTGGCCTTACAGGGTAGATTATAGGCACCAGGGGTGAGAACTTTGGGGGTGGACAGGATCGGGATGGGTAGGGAATGTTCAGCCAAGTGTGTAGCACAAGGCAGAATGTGAAGAAAAAAACTCAGCAACAAAAAAAATTGAATCAGCATTGCAAATGCATGCTGTGAAGAATAAGGACATCACTGATATGTTTGAAATTATAGCAGTTTTAAGTAAGAACAAGGATGCTAAAGTGACAGTCAGCAATTAAAGAAAAGAAATCCTTATCACCAAGTCTGAGTAATGGACTAAAGACAAGGAGCAAAAGGAAATAAGAGAGTGGAACAGAGACTGAGGAAAGTAAACTGTGCACAGAGACATAAATGCTGTCACTAAAATGTGAATTAGAGTACTACTTTTGAAGGGCAGTAGTGGATAACGGCTTGAAAAAGGATGAGCATAAAATGACAAACATTGGTATTTGATATAAAGTCATTTTAGGAGTTTCTGAGGATTCCTAACATAAATGGAACAGTGTGTCCATGTTGCTCCATAAAGCAGACAGCGCCCTAAGATTATGTACTAATTTTCTGAAACTGAATGAGACATCCACATTTGACACGTGCAATGTCCAGCATAAACAAGCTGATAGGGTGCTAAGCAAAGTGACGTTATGACTTCCTTAGATTTGACCAAGGTGTACTGACATATCTACCTTCCTCCTGAAGCCAAAGGAAAGCAGCATTTGAGCCACTGAATGTCTTTTTCACTGTAGTACCTTAGACTTTAGGCATCATGGACTTTTCAGTGACTCATGGATAAAGTTCTGAGACATCACACTAAGTACTCAGCTATGTACCTTGATGGCACTGTAATCTATTCAAAAGTCTAGGAGTCACATTTAACCAAAGTACAAGCTGTAATGGAATATTCATTACAAGAAAGACTCCCCGTTATTATACTTAGCATATGTGATTGTCATAGGGGTTATTATACCCCAAAGAGGCGAGACAGAAGCTATGAGGGACTGACTGATACCCAGTATCACAAGCTAACTGAAAACATTCTTAGGGCTAACAGGCTGCAGTAGGAAGTATGGACCCAATTTTCCTACAAGGGCTTGTCTTCTAACAGACACTGGGAAAGCTAAGACCCCTACCCAGGTGAGTTGGACTTTCAGAGCAGAGACTTTTAACCAGCTGAAATACATTTTGTGTTCAGAAGCAGTGTTAATTGACCCTGACTGCAACAAGCCCCTTGTCATGTATGCAGTTTGCAGATGAAGTGCATTCACTATGAGTGGATGCAAGAAAATCCACAGTGGACTGGAATCCTGAATTGCATTCTCTAAAAATATCTTGCTGAAAAACACTTTAAAACTGTTTTTGCAGGATGGCAAACCGCTCACTCCCAAACTTATATATACCAACTCCAGGGCTGTACCAATTTGTTGAAGGCAGAGGGTTTTTCACCAAAAAGGCAGTCACTGCTGGCACAACTTGCTGATCACGGTTTTCTATGGAGGAGCTCAGATCATCATTCAGTTGAAGCTCAGGCAGCCAAAGTGTGAGAGCTCAAGCTTTGTCTACCAGCAGGATAACCTCTGATGTAGGGGTAGGGGCTATACTTACTCAGGAAACAGGTGATGAAGAATACCCAGTCTGTCTTAGCAGAAATATGATGAAGGAGGAAATAAGATACTGAAACACTGAGAGAGAGAATACCAGAAAATGGGCACTCACTTTGTTACACTAGCGTTTATTAGTCTGATGTTTCACATTAGTGATGGACCACACACCCAAGCAATGGCTTCACAAACAAAAATATGTCAACAATAAATTAAGCAGGTATGCTCCTCCCTGTAACCCCTCAAGTACACAGGCAAGCACAGCCTGAGTACTAAGGATACAATGTGGATATTATCCAGGGCTTGCATCCATCTTGACTAGGATAGAACTTGTGGTTCAGGGCTTGCATCGATCTTGACTAGGATAGAACTTGTGGTTCAGGGCTTGCATCCATCTTGAATAGGATAGAACTTGTGGTTCAGGGCTTGCATCGATCTTGACTAGGATAGAACTTGTGGTTCAGGGCTTGCATCCATCTTGAATAGGATAGAACTTGTGGTTCAGGGCTTGCATCCATCTTGAATAGGATAGAACTTGTGGTTCAGGGCTTGCATCCATCTTGAATAGGATAGAACTTGTGGTTCAGGACTTGCATCCATCTTGACTAGGGTAGAACTTGTGGTTCAGGGCTTGCATTGATCTTGACTAGGATAGAACTTGTGGTTCAGGGCTTGCATCGATCTTGAATAGGATAGAACTTGTGGTTCAGGGCTTGCATCGATCTTGACTAGGATAGAACTTGTGGGTCAGGGCTTGCATCCATCTTGAATAGGATAGAACTTGTGATTCAGGGCTTGCATCCATCTTGACTAGGATAAAACTTGTGGTTCAGGCTTGCATCGATCTTGACTAGGATAGAACTTGTGGTTCAGGGCTTGCATCCATCTTGAATAGCATAGAACTTGTGGTTCAGGGCTTGCATCCATCTTGACTAGGATAGAACTTGTGGTTCAGGGCTTGCATCCATCTTGAATAGCATAGAACTTGTGGTTCTCTTTGAAGGGTTACTATGGTACAGTGGATTTGCAACAAATAAGAATGTACTGTTTTTCTCATAAATGTACTAGTTTGGATGTAAATATACCATTTTAGTATTTAAGGTACTACTGAAGAGGTGTTTATACACTTGGCAATGTGGTTTAAAGCCTGTGATACTATTCGATCTGGGACGTAAATTCCAGACTTTAAGGCAGAGCACAAAAAAGCAGGCAGGGCCTGGAAAGACCTGCAGTAACGATTTTAAAACATAAAGTAGAGAGTCGATTATCTGAAACATCAATTATCCGAGCCAGTCTTCCAAAGTTTTCAGGTAGGAAAAATCAAAAAGTCTGAATATATAAACATTATATCTATTTGCTTGAGCATGTTTCTGAGCTTATAGTCAGCTCGTGTGTGAAAAATATTTTTTTATTGTCCACTGGAATCACTGAATGGTTGAAAAGTGTATTCCTGTGTGCAGAAAAAAAAATTAGAGTTTAATTAAAAGTTTTTTATCCGGTTCAATTATATGTTTGATTATCCAAACAGTTTGATTATCCGAACTACCCTAGGTTCCAATTAGTTCGGATAATCAAGTCTCTACTGTATATAACCCAACAGAACAGACACAGATGTCTGGCACTGTAGATGGAATATTTGTAGTTTGCAGCTAGAGGAATTACAGAATGAGTCTTAGAACCACAGGAAGGCTACCCAATTGGGAACTGCTCATTTGAAAGAGCAGAGCAATTACGGATTGTGATTCATCCGAAGAATCATTGAATGGATCAGCAACGAAAAAGGGGAACAGAAGTGCGATTACAAGAGAATTCTAAACCAGTGCTCAGGATAAGCAAGTGAAATTACTTAGACAAAGGAAACAGAAAGGGAGTAGCTGAATGGAGGAAGACAATGACATCACTGTGACTGCGTAGTGACAGATACGGAACATACTGGAAACTATAGAAATGGCCAAAGAATGAAAACCATCAAAAAGTCTATGTGACAGCAAATGTATAATTTCCTAACAGTTTCATCCAATCTTTACAAAATTAGAACCTGCAGTAAAATAGTACTGTGTGTTCTTACCTGTGTACTTACCTCTGATCGCCAGCAGAACTGAAATGTTTCTCACTTACTGAAAATAAAACACCTAGTATTAACAAAGTTATAAGTACTTACCTTTGATTGCCAGAGGAACTGCAATATTTTGTAAATCCACGTTTTCACTTGCTAAGCATTTATAATGAGTTTTCTTTTCATCTTCAGTATCAATGCACTTTTTAGAAATCCTTGCATTTATAAAGTCCTCAAAGGTTTGAGCTGAAATGTCATAAATATCAGTATATTGATAAATTTCTGATATTTGCAAAGTTTACTTCAGAGTAATAGAAAATGCTGGATATGTCAGGCACATACAATTCTGTTTTATTTTTAAAATTAAATAACATACATGGAATTCCATAGTCAGAAAAAGAAGTGCGTGTATGGAATGTGCTCTCTGTTTGCATCTCAAAGGTGACTATTGAGCTCTAAAATGTTCCACATCTACATACATCTATTAAGAGCTCTACTAGTATTCCTTCTGAACTTTGAACTCCACCAAATGAACCTGCTTTTGAGCATTGTTTAAATTATTTATCATAAGATTATTATCATTTTTTTATTATAAATCCCATGCTAATATTCAAAAAAGACATCTATTTGCTTAGCTTTGACATGAAACTCTTTTGTTTGATCTTATTAATGTAACAGTCTTGCGTTTGATGTTTATTACCCAAGTATTTCTCAATCATGTCTTCACTGTAATGTTTAATATTTTTAAAAAATCTTATTTGGAGGCTTCTGGTTCTGGTTTAGAGCATACAACAAGTTTTATATATATATATATCAAGAGAAAGAAATAAAATGAACACACATCTAAATGTGTAACCAATAAATCAGAACCCAGTGTCAACTTTCTGCATGATTATTGAGAATTCTATTTGAGCTTGACAAAGTAATTAGTTATCACTGGTGACAATTCTCCAGGCCACATGGGTCACTGGTGGCAATTCTCCAGGCCACATGGGCACACCATAAGACTCAGGACAAGTAACGTCAATGAGAAGGGCTCTCACCTATAGGGCATCCATATTCTAATGGCTTGTGACCTGCTCCCTTGCAATTTATGTTAGTGATTTTCAAACTTCATTTTGGAGTCAACTTTCATCTAATGAAAGGACCTTATGCTGCATAAAGAAGATACTATCCAATAGTGTGGTTCTGCATTTACTGAACTGGATCTCAGACTTTCAGAACCTGAATTGCAAATTACACTTTTTAGTACAATCAAAAGCTGCAAAAAGAAATGCAGAAATGAACACATCCTTCAAATAGTTTTACATTTGGTTAGACCAATCTCTTAAATTTCAACTACACATTCAAAACGCACACACCACGGTTCTGGGCAAACAAGGTCTCACCTCTTCTGGCCATAGGCAAAGGCATATTCTTTTCATAATCCAAATATGAATGAACCTTTATAACTGCAGCCTCACAGAAAAATGCCACCAGCTTGCACACCATCTCCAATAAAATCTGCCCGTTCATTACTAAGTCCCACATTAATGAACACCACTGCCTAACTCTCGCCAAAGCTAAATGGCTCCCAGTACATTTGAGAGCCAAGCTCCTGCTAGGATCATTAATTTACAAAGCCCTTTCCCAAGACATCTTACCCTCTCATTCATAAACTTGCCACTAAACCCCACATATAATCTCAGGGGTATTTCTCAGCTAAATCCCACCCTGCTAACTCCAAAACTAAACTTCATTGCAATGACCATGCATTCTCCATCCTGGCACCTAAACTAACGGATGCCATTCCTGTCTCAATCAGAGATGTCAGAAAGTACTCAATGTTCAGATGACAGCTCAAGGAACATCTCATTCATTCAGGTCATGTTACAGCTCTGTCATGCACCCCTTCACCCCCTGTTTCATCCGTGCAGCTCTGTCATGCACCCCTTCACCCCCTGTTTCATCCGTTACAGCTCTGTCATGCACCCATTCACCCCCTGTTTCATCTGTTACAGCTCTTTCATGCACCCCTTCACCCCCTGTTTCATCCGTTACAGCTCTGTCATGCACCCCTTCACCCCCTGATTCATCCGTTACAGCTCTGTCATGCACCCCTTCACCGCCCGTTTCATCCTTCCTTATCTCACATTGCCATACTTCACTTCCTGCCTCCCGTTCATTCTACTTCCTTCTTCTCTTTGCATCTCTCACACTTCATCTTCTTTCTACAGCACTTCTCTGTGCATGCCTCTCACCATTTCTCTATCTTCCCCTCATGGTATCCTTTCCTGCAGCTATTGTAATTTGGCACTTCTAATGAATTCATACCTCTATCTATAATGGCATCCCTGTAACATAAGCCATCGCTGCCATTATCGGCACATCTTATCCAAAAAGCTCTGCTAAGCATAATTTCATCTTCCATCCATGTTTTGACATTGTAAACTGCTTCTTGAACTAAATGTTGTAGCATATTCTTGCATCTGTAAATATGTGTATGTTTTTAGCATATCCTTGTATCTGTAAATGTGTTTAGTTCACCCGGGCTGTGCCTTGCAAATCATCCATTGAGACCACTGCATTATACAGGTAAACAAAAATAAATAAATGAATGACTGAATAAATAAATAAATAAACACAATGACGAGCAAGAAAAATGAAACACAAGAAGTAATGTCCATGTCTTTCACTTGCAGGAAGGATATGCAGACAAAAACATAGCTGCTGTTCTATAAACCTGCACTTTGATGTTTTTTGGCTTGACTGGAAGAAACCACTGAGCAAACTCATTTTCTTTAGCAACAGACTTGGATGCATGTTTCTTCTTGGTTGCTAAAAAGGAGCTTGTTTGGAGAGATATCTGTCCAGGTTGAAGTATCTTTTAGTTTAGATCTATTGGGACAATGTTTTTTTTCCAAAGGTGTGCTTCAGCAACAAATACTGTGGTTTCTTGTACTATCTAATCTGTGCTCTTAGGAAATAACAGCAACCACTCTATCGTGCTAGACTGAAGGTTTCCGTAATACACAGCAGACAAGTAGAATTTCTAGACAAGAGTATAATCAAAGGACAGGCACGAGAGGGGGTAGTACTCATGATAAATGACCACAGCAGCCTCTGCTCTAACTCTGTGTATCCACAGATAGTATGGGCCTGTGAAACACACCTCTCAACCTCTTAAAGCAAGAAATCTGGACAAAGCTATAAATAAAAGAAGGACAAAGGCCCCAAAATAGGGACGATTTTTAAATATTGCTTTTACAAACTCAGAAAGTTAATAGAATAACAAGTTTTGTATTAGCATGGATTTTCTGAAGGTTATGAATTCGGAAACTCAAATGTCTGATATAATTTTCCAACTTCAGACTTCAATGATGTGCCACTAATTTGCCAGAAAACCACACTTTTATGAAAAATGGACCAAAAATATGAGGCACAACTCTGGACATTCTACAGAAATCTGTACAGTTGAGAGGTGTGCTGTGAAGCAATGCATGCCACAGAGGTCAGGGAGAGACGACAGACTACTTGAAGAACATCTGCTGCTACTGTTTATGTGATTTTAGTTTGAAAGAAAGAGTTGAACTTTGTGTATTTCACTTTTCACACAGCTTTGCTCAATGCAAAGTGCAGACATGCTGTCTGGGGTCAGTACTGTAAAAATATGGCTCAGTAATCACTTTTCTTGAATCATTTCTCCTGCTGTAAATCACGAATAGTTTGGCAATTTGGTGCAGGGGTTTTAGACTAGGTGCTGCTTGACCTTGACCCTACTACAATTTTGGGTTCAGTTATCACAGCCTCCACCTACCTGCTGCGTTAGTCTAAGAGAATGAATTCACCAGATATTGCTTCTAAGCTACCCCAACAAAGGCACTGTATGCAAGTGATCTTTCCCAGTTGACTTTTTTGTTTACTTGGTTAAGAAGTAGGAATCTAAGGAACAATCTGTTTTTGGTGTGCTGGATGTAGAGTTTTAAACTTTGCATCAATGAGCTTCCGCTAAAGTACAAGGCTGAGTCTACCAGCTCCATTATTGCAGAGAACTAGATGGTTTCTATGTTGGCACATTTATTGGACAGAATTAAAAGAAAATGCCTTGGGTAAATGTAGTGATTAGAAAAGAAGACCCATACCATCATGTGGAACATGCTATGGTATGCAATTGCTGCTCTAATTCTGCGTGTTAATAAATACCGGTTACTAAAGCATTTTAACTGCCAAGTGTCAAAGGAGGGGGACTGGACTGATTTTTAGTACTTATGTATTTCAAAGAAGGTGTGGGAGAGAAATATTATGAAAAGTAATGACAAACAATATAAAATTTCAGTATCACTTTAAGGTTGCTAATCCTTGTCTCATATCTAGGCTGTGGGTTAGTATCCGCCATCCCTTAGTTAAATCTGCAGGCTCAAGTCTACCTTTATGTATAAACGGGGCACTGCCTTATAGCTGAAGATCAGCTATCCCCCTTTTTTTTAATTTTGGGGTTCACTCCTGACAGCCTTTAAAACAATCCGAGGAAGTTAGCATCTGCTGGTTACTGTTTACTAACTTGCCCACTTTCCCTACGCTTGAGTATGTAGCATACCTTTCTGCTGTACGAAAAGAGTAGCACCTTGTAAGAAAGCCTTGCTATAAAGCATGCTTCCCTGACTTACCTCTTCCTTGAGTGAGCATGTGAATCTAAAAGCAGAGACTTGCTAAGGCTACTGGGAAAGGTCAAAACAGTTCTCATATTCCCTACATAAAGTAAATGAAACATCATTGTGAAAATCCTTGGTATGTCAGACTCTGTTTCAGTCTTTCTGCACTTAATAGTTTTAATTTCTGCCATTCAGAAAACTTGCACATTGGTACAAGGGCAGAAAAATAACACCATTAAAAAAGGGACGACTTGCAAGTGTTCTTACATACAGCAGTGCTAATAGAGACATAATAGACCCATAGCAAAAATCAAGAGAAAAATGCATAGGATGATCTAAAAATGTATACTTGGAAATGCAAAAGTTTGTGACTGACAGGCACACAAGCTAGTTACTGCCCCTCAAACACAGTAGCTGCACAGTTTCCATCAACCCAAAACATGCCTTGAAAATACTTATGTCAGAAAGGATAAAAAGCAATGTTCAATAAAAGAAAGAGAATACAGTGCAGCTAATGATACTGAAGATGCTACATAAATGTAAAAGAGAGAGAACATCTAATAACAGACAATAGCCTCCATGTAACGGATAATCACTTTCATAATGTTATCCACGTCAGCATATGTAATGTATAATCACTTTCATAGTGTTATCCACATCAGGATATGTAACATATAATCACTTTCATAGTGTTATCCAAATCAGGATATGTAACGTATAATCACTTTCATATTGTTATCAACATCAGGATATGTAAGGTAAAATCACTTTCATAGTGTAATCCACATCAGGATATGTAACATAAAATCACTTTCATAGTGTTATCCACATCAGGATATGTAATGTATAATCACTTTCATAGTGTTATCCACGTCAGGAAATGTAACATATAATCACGTTCATAGTGTTATCCACATCAGGATATGTAACACATAATCACTTTCATAGTGTTATCCACATCAGGATATGTAACGTATAATCACGTTCATAGTGTTACCCACATCAGGATATGTAACATATAATCACATTCATAGTGTTTTCCACATCAGGATATGTAATGTATAATCACTTTCATAGTGTTATCCACATCAGGATATGTAATGTATAATCACTTTCATAGTGTTATCCACATCAGGATATGTAACATAAAATCACTTTCATAGTGTTATCCACATCAGGATATGTAATGTATAATCACTTTCATAGTGTTATCCACATCAGGATATGTAATGTATAATCACTTTCATAGTGTTATCCACATCAGGATATGTAATGTATAATAACTTTCATAGTGTTATCCACATCAGGATATGTAATGTATAATCATGTTCATAGTGTTATCCACATCAGGATATGTAATGTATCATCACTTTCACAGTGTTATCCACATCAGCATATGTAACGTATAATCACGTTCATAGTGTTATCCCCATCAGGATATGTAATGTTTAATCACGTTCATAGTGTTATCCCCATCAGGATATGTAAGGTATAATCACTTTCATAGTGTTATCCACATCAGGATATGTAACATATAGTCACATTCATAGTGTTATCCACATCAGGATATGTAACATGTAATCATGTTCATAGTGTTATCCACATCAGGATATGTAAAGTATAATCACATTCATAGTGTTATCCACATCAGGATATGTAACATATAATCACATTCATAGTGTTATCCACATCAGGATATGTAACATATAATCACATTCATAGTGTTATCCACATCAGCATATGTAACGTATAATCACGTTCATAGTGTTATCCCCATCAGGATATGTAATGTTTAATCACGTTCATAGTGTTATCCACATCAGGATATGTAATGTATAATCACTTTCATAGTGTTATCCACATCAGGATATGTAACATATAGTCACATTCATAGTGTTATCCACATCAGGATATGTAACATGTAATCATGTTCATAGTGTTATCCACATCAGTATATGTAACATATAATCACATTCATAGTGTTATCCACATCAGGATATGTAACATATAATCACATTCATAGTGTTATCCACATCAGGATATGTAACATATAATCACGTTCATAGTGTTATCCACATCAGGATATGTAATGTATAATCACGTTCATAGTGTTATCCATATCAGGATATGTAACATGTAATCACGTTCATAGTGTTATCCACATCAGGATATGTAATGTATAATCACTTTCATAGTGTTATCCACATCAGGATATGTAATGTACAATCATGTTCATACTGTTATCCACATCAGGATATGTAATGTACAATCATGTTCATACTGTTATCCACATCAGGATATGTAACATGTAATCACGTTCATAGTGTTATCCACATCAGGATATGTAATGTATAATCACTTTCACAGTGTTATCCACATCAGGATATGTAATGTATAATCACTTTCACAGTGTTATCCATATCAGGATATGTAACGTATAATCACGTTCATAGTGTTATCCACATCAGGATATGTAACATATAATCACATTCATAGTGTTATCCACATCAAGATATGTAACGTATAATCACTTTCACGGTGTTATCCATATCAGGATATGTAACGTATAATCACGTTCATAGTGTAATCCACATCAGGATATGTAACATATAGTCACATTCATATTGTTATCCACATCAGGATATGTAACATGTAATCACGTTCATAGTGTTATCCACATCAGGATATGTAATGTATAATCACTTTCACAGTGTTATCCACATCAGGATATGTAACATATAATCACGTTCATAGTGTTATCCACATCAGGATATGTAATGTATAATCACTTTCACATTGTTATTCACATCAGGATATGTAATGTATAATCACATTCAAAGTTTTATCCACATCAGGATATGTAATGTATAATCACGTTCATAGTGTTATCCCCAATTGGATATGTAATGTATAATCACGTTCATAGTGTTATCCCCAACTGGATATGTAATGTATAATCACATTCATAGTGTTATCCCCAACTGGATATGTTATGTATAATCATATTCATAGTGATATCCACATCAGGATATGTCATGTATAATCACGTTCATATTGTTAACCACATCAGTATATGTAACATATAATCACTTTCATACTGTTATCCACATCAGGATATGTAACATATAATCACTTTAATACTGTAATCTACATCAGGATATGTAACGTATAGTCACTTTCATACTGTTATCCACATCAGGATATGTAATGTATCATCACGTTCATAGTGTTATCCACATCAGGATATGTAACGTATAATCACTTTCATAGTGTTATCCACATCAGGATATGTAATGCATCATCCATTTCATAGTGTTATCCACATCAGGATATGTAACGTATAATCACGTTCATAGTGTTATCCCCATCAGAATATGTAACGTATAATCATGTTCATAGTTTTATCCACATCAGGATATGTAACATATAGTCACTTTCATAGTGTTAATCACATCAGGATATGTAACATATCATCACTTCATAGTGGTATCCACATCAGGATATGTAACGTATAATCACTTTCATAGTGTTATCCACATCAGGATATGTGACATATCATCACTTTCATAGTGTTATGCACATCAGGATATGTAACATATAATCACTTTCATTGTGTTATCCACATCAGAATATGTAACGTATAATCACATTCATAGTGTTATCCACATCAGGATATGTAATGTATCATCCCTTTCATAGTGTTATCCACATTAGCATATGTAACGTATTATCAATTTCATAGTAATATCCACATCACGATATGTAAAGTATAGTCACGTTCATAGTGTTATCCACATCAGGATATGTAACATATAGTCACGTTCATAGTGCTATCCACATCAGGATATGTAACGTACAATCATGTTCATAGTGTTAACCCCATCAGGATATGTAACGTATCATCATCTTCATAGTGTTATGCACATCAGGATATGTAATGTATAATCACTTTCGTAGTGTTATCCACATCAGGATATATAACATATAATCATGTTCATAGTGTTATCCCCATTAGGATATGTAACATATAATCACATTCATAGTGTTATCCACATCAGGATATGTAATGTATAATCACGTTCATAGTGTTATCCACATCAGGATATGTAACATATAATCACATTCATAGTGTTATCCACATCAGGATATGTAATGTACAATCACGTTCATAGTGTTATCCCCATCAGGATATGTAACGTATAATCACTTTCGTAGTGTTATCCACATCAGGATATTTAACATATAATAATGTTCATTGTGGTATCCACATCAGGATATGTAATGTATAATCATGGTCATACTGTTATCCACATCAGGATATGTAATGTATAATCACTTTTATAGTGTTATCCACATCAGGATATGTAGCGTATCATCCCTTTCATAGTGTTATCCAAATCAGGATATGTAATGTAGATTCACTTTCGTAGTGTTATCCACATCAGGATATGTCATGTATAATCCCTCTCTTAGTGTTATCCACATCAGGATATATAATGTATCATCCCTTTCATAGTGTTATCCACATCAGGATATGTAACGTATAATCACGTTCATAGTGTTATTCACATCAGGATATGTAACGTATAATCACTTTCAGTGTTATCCACATCAGGATATGTAATGTATAATCACGTTCGTACTGTTATCCACATCAGGATATGTAACATATAATCATGTTCATAGTGTTATCCACCACAGAATATGTAACGTATAATCACTTTCATAGTGTTATCCACATCAGGATATGTAATGTATAATCACATTCATAGTGTTATCCACATCAGGATATGTAATGTACAATCATGTTCATACTGTTATCCACATCAGGATATGTAATGTACAATCACGTTCATAGTGTTATCCACATCAGGATATGTAATGTACAATCACGTTCATAGTGTTATCCCCATCAGGATATGTAACGTATAATCACTTTCGTAGTGTTATCCACATCAGGATATTTAACATATAATCATGTTCATTGTGGTATCCACATCAGGATATGTAATGTATAATCATGGTCATACTTTTATCCACATCAGGATATGTAATGTATAATCACTTTCACAGTGTTATCCACATCAGGATATGTAATGTATAATCACATTCAAAGTTTTATCCACATCAGGATATGTAATGTATAACCATGTTCATAGTGTTATCCCCAATTGGATATGTAATGTATAATCACGTTCATAGTGTTATCCCCAACTGGATATGTAATGTATAATCACATTCATAGTGTTATCCCCAACTGGATATGTTATGTATAATCATATTCATAGTGATATCCACATCAGGATATGTCATGTATAATCACGTTCATATTGTTAACCACATCAGTATATGTAACATATAATCACTTTCATACTGTTATCCACATCAGGATATGTAACATATAATCACTTTAATACTGTAATCTACATCAGGATATGTAACGTATAGTCACTTTCATACTGTTATCCACATCAGGATATGTAATGTATCATCACGTTCATAGTGTTATCCACATCAGGATATGTAATGTATAATCACTTTCATAGTGTTATCCACATCAGGATATGTAATGCATCATCCATTTCATAGTGTTATCCACATCAGGATATGTAACGTATAATCACGTTCATAGTGTTATCCCCATCAGAATATGTAACGTATATTCATGTTCATAGTTTTATCCACATCAGGATATGTAACATATAGTCACTTTCATAGTGTTAATCACATCAGGATATGTAACATATCATCACTTCATAGTGGTATCCACATCAGGATATGTAACGTATAATCACTTTCATAGTGTTATCCATATCAGGATATGTGACATATCATCACTTTCATAGTGTTATGCACATCAGGATATGTAACATATAATCACTTTCATTGTGTTATCCACATCAGAATATGTAACGTATAATCACATTCATAGTGTTATCCACATCAGGATATGTAATGTATCATCCCTTTCATAGTGTTATCCACATTAACATATGTAACGTATTATCAATTTCATAGTAATATCCACATCACGATATGTAAAGTATAGTCACGTTCATAGTGTTATCCACATCAGGATATGTAACATATAGTCACGTTCATAGTGCTATCCACATCAGGATATGTAACGTACAATCATGTTCATAGTGTTAACCCCATCAGGATATGTAATGTATCATCATCTTCATAGTGTTATGCACATCAGGATATGTAATGTATAATCACTTTCGTAGTGTTATCCACATCAGGATATATAACATATAATCATGTTCATAGTGTTATCCCCATTAGGATATGTAACATATAATCACATTCATAGTGTTATCCACATCAGGATATGTAATGTATAATCACGTTCATAGTGTTATCCACATCAGGATATGTAACATATAATCACATTCATAGTGTTATCCACATCAGGATATGTAATGTACAATCACGTTCATAGTGTTATCCCCATCAGGATATGTAACGTATAATCACTTTCGTAGTGTTATCCACATCAGGATATTTAACATATAATCATGTTCATTGTGGTATCCACATCAGGATATGTAATGTATAATCATGGTCATACTGTTATCCACATCAGGATATGTAATGTATAATCACTTTTATAGTGTTATCCACATCAGGATATGTAGCGTATCATCCCTTTCATAGTGTTATCCAAATCAGGATATGTAATGTAGATTCACTTTCGTAGTGTTATCCACATCAGGATATGTCATGTATAATCCCTTTCTTAGTGTTATCCACATCAGGATATATAACGTATCATCCCTTTCATAGTGTTATCCACATCAGGATATGTAACGTATAATCACGTTCATAGTGTTATTCACATCAGGATATGTAACGTATAATCACTTTCAGTGTTATCCACATCAGGATATGTAATGTATAATCACGTTCGTACTGTTATCCACATCAGGATATGTAACGTATAATCATGTTCATAGTGTTATCCACCACAGAATATGTAACGTATAATCACTTTCATAGTGTTATCACATCAGGATATGTAATGTATAATCACGTTCATAGTGTTATCCACATCTGGATATGTAATGTATCATCACATTCATAGTGTTGTCCACATCAAGATATGTAACATATAATCACTTTCATATTGTTATCCACATCAGGATATGTAATGTATAATCACGTTCATAGTGTTATCCACATCAGGATATGTAACGTATAATCACTTTCATAGTGTTATCCACATCAGAATATGTAACGTATCGTCACATTCATAGTGTTATCCACCTCAGGATATGTAATGTATAATCATGTTCATAGTGTTATCCATATCAGGATATGTAATGTATAATCTCATTCATAGTGTTATCTACATCAGGATATGTAACGTATCATCACGTTCGTACTGTTATCCACATCAGGATATGTAATGTATAATCACATTCATACTGTTATCCACATCAGGATATGTAATGTATAATCACGTTCATAGTGTTATCCACATCAGGATATGTAACGTATCATCACGTTCATAGTGTTATCCACATCAGGATATGTAACATGTAATCACGTTCATAGTGTTATCCACATCAGGATATGTAATGTATAATCACGTTCATAGTGTTATCCACATCAGGATATGTAATGTATCATCACGTTCGTACTGTTCTCCACATCAGGATATGTAATGTATAATCACGTTCATAGTGTTATCTACGTCAGGATATATAATGTATCATCGCATTCGTACTGTTATCCACATCAGGATATGTAACGTATAATCATGTTCATAGTGTTATCCACATCAGGATATGTAACTTATCATCACGTTCATAGTGTTATCCACATCAGGATATGTAACGTATAATCACGTTCATAGTGTTAACCACATCAGGATATGTAAAGTATAATCACTTTCATAGTGTTATCCACATCAGGATATGTAATGTATAATCACGGTCCTAGTGTTATCCACATCAGGATATGTAACGTATCATCACGTTCATAGTGTTATCCACATCAGGATATGTAACATATAATCACTTTCATAGTGTTATCCACATCAGGATATGTAATGTATAATTACGTTCATAGTGTTATCTACATCAGGATATGTAACGTATCATCCCTTTCATAGTGTTATCCACATCAGGATATATAACGTATAATCACTTTCATAGTGTTATCCACATCAGGATATATAACGTATAATCACTTTCATAGTGTTATCCACATCAGGATATATAACGTATAATCACTTTCATAGTGTTATCCACATCAGGATATGTAATGTATAATTACGTTCATAGAGTTATCTACATCAGGATATGTAACGTATCATCACGCTCGTACTGTTATCCACATCAGGATATGTAACTTATCATCACGTTCATACTGTTATCCACATCATGCAATTAGTGCAGAGATTTATGGCTTTGACTGTTGATGCTCTGCTTCCTTTTACCCCAAGTACAGACGTTGAGTCCAGTGCTCTTGGTCTTGGCCCTCCCCCTCCATAAAAGACCTATCCAGTGGGCTTGCATATCCAGTTAATGAATTCATAAAAAGTAATAAACCTAAATCTGATCTTAAAGTGTGAAAGAAAAGAGTCATGGGTACTGCTCAATATTTTGTTGAGTCAGTATGTGTGAATATTTTATGGAGGTGCAACTTTATTTTCAGCTTTGATAACAAAGGTAATATATTTCTTTAAATTAAGGTCACAGTGAAACAACAGTAAAGCATTGCACAGTTTGGGGTAATGCATGTATTAATCTGCAATGTGGAACTCCAGGTTTCCCAAGAGGATACAGCCTTCATGGCAGGACAGTGCTCATTGTCAGTAAAATGTGACCTAGCAAAAGACTTGCTAAGGGGTACTACCAGAGTAATGACTTTTGGTGAAACATTTGTAGCCAAAATATCTGAAATATATATATATATATATATATATATATATATATATATATATATATATATATACATATAAAATCTAGTTATGTTAATATTGATCCATAGTTAAATCTATTTATATATATATATATATATATATATATATATATATATACACACATATATATAGATATAGATACACACACACACACACACACACACACACACACACACACACACACACACACACATGCACTCACTTATAAAAATAGACCAGGTTTAAATGATAAAAAGCCATCTCACCAGTCCTTTTTAACTTTTTATTCTGCCACACTTCACTAAGTTGTGAGATATTAATGACAGAATCCATGTCAAGATCGTTGTCATCCTCTATTTCTTCAAAACGAAGGAGGTTGCTATAACACAGACATTTTAATAGTTCAATACAGAAAAATGGTGTCCCTCTGCATTGTGTATTTAAAATGCTGAAAGCAAAAATGGGTATAATTAGCATCTGACAAATACAAAATACAAGATGTTTTAATATTAGCATCTGACAAATACAAAATACAAGATGTTTTAATATTGCTATTATTTACAATAAAGGAGAAAAATGTCTGTGCTTTAGAGCTACATAATTGTGCATCAATGTAATAACAAACACAAATACTCTGTGTTACAACACAAAGTAATAATCACAAATACTCTGTGTTACAACACAAAGTAATAACAAACACAAATACTCTGTGTTACAACACAAAGTAATAACAAACACAAATACTCTGTGTTACAACACAAAGTAATAACAAACACAAATACTCTGTGTTACAACACAAAGTAATAAACACAAATACTCTGTGTTACAACAAGCAGTGAAAACATGGAACACCTGAATATAATAGAACAACAGACCTTTCGAGCTAAGACTGCTACCCAACAATCTGTATTTGACTAGCAAATGTCAGAAGAAGGGGACCTGGGCCAGGAAGATGGGGGTAAGTGGCCAGGGATGGCTCGCCCATCTTGGGAGGTCACAAAACAAGCTGATAGACTATTAAGTTCTCATACTCCCGACATAAAGTAAATGACACCACTGTGAAAATCTGAGTACTTCAGACTCTGTCTCAATCTTTCTCCACTTAATATTTTTTGTTTCTGCCATTCACAAAACTAGAATCTGGTTACAAAGTTTTAAACTTTGCGAAGGTAGTCATTAGGTTAGCAGCACGTTGTTGGCTGATTTGTGAGCTCTAAGTACTGCCTTGTTAATAGGGAAGCCAAGTAGGCAGAGCTGGCATATGGAAGCAGGCTTTAAAATGAACTGATACCGTATGCCCTCCTGCAGCAGTCACCATAGGTTCATAGGTTCATAGGTTCATACTAGGCTATCTGCCCTAGGGCATTTATAAGCCTAGCCAGAATGTGTTTGGCTTTCGCCACCCATTTTAAATTTATTTTGCTATGCCCTTTTTCGAGGTTAGTATACTGTGCCTCTGTCTAACAGTGACACAGAAGTGATACCCGGGGTAAACCTACGATCTCCCATCCACTCATCAAGATTCCTCTTGAAGAGAGTCAATGAGGGACTCTGCCTAACCTGGAATGGGATTTTATTCCAGAGTGAAGGGAGCCTCTGGGTTATGAATCTGTCCCTCCAGCATGTCCTATTTATTTCAGTGCTGAGGTTCAAGTCTCTCGAGCACGTAGCTCGATGGGATTTGGATTTTCTGAGGTGCAGCATGTCCATTAATTCCAGGTTGGACATGGCTTTATACGTCAGGCACAGATTGCCTCTGAACAGGCAGTATGCCACTGAGTAGAGCTGGAGTTTCTTTAACCGGGCAGCATATGGCATCTGTTTGAGCCCTTTGATCCTCTTGGTGAGGTACTTTTGGGGTCTTTCCAGTTGCTGCAGGTGTCTGGTAAGGTACATCCCAAAAGGGCATTGTACTCAATTATGGGCCTGTTGAGGGATGAGTAAAGAGGCACAATGATCTCCCGTGATCTAGATGTGAATCCCTTCATGATTAGGTGGGCTATATAAAATGTTTTTCTAACCACTTTGGCCACGTGGTTGTCAAATGAGAGATTGCTATCAACTTGGGTCCCCAGGTCCCTAATTACTTCTTCTGTACTTAATGGATTACCACCTATGTGGTAATTTATGAGCACTTTGTTTTGCCAAAGGGATGACTATACACTTTTGGCATTTAGCTTGAGGCCATGACTCTGGCACCAGTTGTCTGTTTCTATGAGGCCCTTTTGGAGGATGCTTGTGTCGGCTGGAGAGTCGATTATGGTGCCCAGTTTGCAGTCATCTGCAAACTTGGTCAGCCACAGTCCTTCCGTGTTGGCCTGTACCTCTGAGAAATATATACCGAACAAGAGAGGTCCCAGGACTGAGCCTTGTGGGACACCACTTGTAACTGGTTTGGAGTCTGATATGGCTCCAGCAATTCTAACCATGTGGGTTCTGTCCTTGAGCCAGTTTGCAATCCATCTAGTGACATAGGGGTTTATATTTAAGCTAGTGAGCTTATCTATAATGCCCGAGTGGGGTATTGTATCGAAGGCTTTTGTGAGGTCCAGGTAGGCTGTGTGGACCACCTTCCCCTCGTCAATGGCCTTGGTGACTGTTTCAAAGAAATCAACCAGGTTTAAGAGGCAGGATCTGCCCTTAACAAAGCCGAACTGGGTAGGATCCAGTGCCTGTAGGTCCCCAATATCTTTATTTATGAGGTCCATGATGATCCTTTCCATAGCTTTGCAGACCAAGCTAGTCAGGCTTATGGGGCGATAGTTTCCAGGATCTGTTGAGGCACCACCTTTATGGAGAGGGACCACTGTTGCTGTACGCCGCTCATTGGGCACATATCCTGTAGTAAGGCTGAGATTGAACAGTAGTTTTATGTTTGGGTTTAGCTCTTCTTGGAGTTCATGTAGGGCGCAGCCGGGACACCGTCTGGTCCCATTGATGCTGTGTTTTTGCTTTGGAGAGGGCGGCTCTTACCTGAGCATCTGAGATGTCAGGGGCAGCACTCTGCTGGGATAGATATTTGCCCTTTTGGTGGGGAGGGAGTTTGTGCTGAACCTGTCAGCTAGGATGTTGGCAATGTCTGTGGGTTCAGTGTATTTTTTGTCATTTTGGACTAATTCTGAGCATATCTGGGAATTACCACCCAGGTTCCTAACATAACTAAAGAAAGCCTTGTGATTATCCTTAGTGTCCTGTGCAATTTTTCTCTCGAAGCTGGCCTTAGACAATTTTATGAGTGCCCGTAGTTTTTTGCTAATACTGATCAGTGATGCCTTCCCTTTTTGGGATTTTGCTCTATCATTTAGTAGCTTCCTCCTTCTATTGTTTATTTTGTTTATGGCTGGGGTCCACCAGACAGGACGTCTGCCTTTGGAGGATTGGGTCTTGGTTTTATTTGGGATCGCATGATCCATGCAGTCCTGAAGGTGTTCATAGAATGCGTTTATAAAGGATTCTGCGGTCTGGGCCGTATTTTCCACAGGCCCGGGGGCTTTGAAGGATTCCACCTCAGTTTTGAGGAGTGTGAAATTTGCTTTAGAGAAGTTTTTCACTGTGGTTTTCTGGGCAGGGGGTGGGGTCGGGATGTGAATATCCAGTGAGATTAGTTTATGGTCTGATCTTACCAGTGAGGGATACACTTCTGGTCTGGAGCATAGAGTCCCCATGTTGGTGATGATCAGGTCCAGTATGTTTTCCCCTCTTGTGGGAGTGGTAACAAGTTGTTCCATAGCATTTGAGTTTATAAATTCTAGGAACCTTTGGGCTAGGGTGTTGGAGCTAGAGTAATGCTCCCAGTCTATGTTTGGGTAGTTGAAGTTGCCCAATATAATGGTGTTTGGAGAGACCTTCATATTTTCCAGTGTTCTCAGTAAGGCCGAGTGGGGTTCCTGGGTTTGGGAGGGTGGTCTGTAGCAGGCTATAAACTGGAAGGCAGTTTTACCCACTGTTAGTTGCACATGGATAGTCTCTGATGCTTCGTGCTTTGCCACCAACCTGGAGGTGTGGGTATCTTTGATGAATATCGATACTCCCCCTACTTTTGTGGTTCGGTCCAAGTTTTGGGGCCGAAAAGCATGGTATGAGGTATAACCAGGTAGTGCTGGGGTGCTCTCGGGAGCCCTGAACCAGGTTTCTGTACTGCACAGATATCGATGTTCTCTATGCTAAGGAGAGTTTTGAGTGCGTGCATCTTGAGGTTTAGAATTCTGGCATTGAGTAGCATTACTCTTAGTTTTTTATCCCTTGTGATACCAATAGGTCAAAAAGGTTGAACCAACCCATTGATGAAAACTCAGTTCCTAACTCTCGTCTTCACTGTCTGTTTACATGATTTGAGCTTGAAATAAGGGTGAGTTTTCTCTGAAAATGAAGACCCCCTTGTCATGGGGAGAAGAGATGCTCCAGAAGACAGGATTGGGAAATCAAAGGTGTCTACATGAGGTCTGTGATGAATCATCAGTGACTTTGTTGCATTTATTTAAAGAGTCTGCTGTAGTAAAATTCATAGAATCAAGTGCCTAAGATAAAGTTTTTATGATTTTTTTTTGTATTTTATCGACATTTTGTTCCTCTGCATATCTCGTGAGTGTAATTCTTGAGATGAAGTACTTTTTTATAAACTTTACAGACTCTATTTTAGGCAAACTGTTTAATCTAAATGTATTATTCTGATAGGCATACCAATTAATAACAAATAACAGTATATTATCACAAAAATAAAAGCCAATTCTTTATGTATAGAATAAGAAATCAAAAGAGGAAAACACCATCTCCAACAATCAGTCCAAAACCTAAAGCAGTAATCACTGCTTGAAATAAATAAATAAAATTGTTTTCATAAATAGGTTATCTTGGATGTTTATATTGTCAATGTCTTAAACATGCATGTCATGTTTAATCGAAATGCTAACTGGATTATAACAAATTGTATATCATGACAAATGCTATATTTTGCAGTAATTGTAGCTGTAAGAAATAAAATGCTGTATGGACTCATCTGTAGAAATATACAATGGTTAGATAGCCTTGTTAATAATTTTATGATCTGATGAATGGGTATCTAAATAGGCTAATTTTATATTTTGCAAGTTGTTGAACAGCATTTTAACGAACCCGGAAAACTGCCAGTCATACGTGGCAGCAGTTATTTTGTGGAAGAGTGTGGTACAGTGGGATTATGCAATTTGCCCATTCCCTGCTGTGGCACAATTTCAGAGTTGGTATATATAATAAGCGGGGGGCTGTGGGATATGCAGCAAGACACATGAGAGGTGCACGTGGGCTTACCTCCCTGCAAAAAGCAAGACTACTTCTATACTTTTGGGGTTTTTTTTGTTTTTTTTTTGATCAGCTGCTGATCAACAAGTTGTGCTTGATAAGTTACTGTTCAATGTCATTTATATATATATATATATATATATATATATATATATATATATATATATATATATATATATTTATACACACATATATGGATTCACTTCATAACACTGAAAACTCAAAACACTGAAAATGAGAAAACTTCATAATATAGAAGACCAAAACACTGAAACTTCAAAACACTGAAAACTCAAAACACTGAAACTCAAAACATTGAAAACACATAGAATACATATACTGAGTTTAAACAACATAAATCATAGCACTTTCCAACAAGTGTAAGCAGGGGGGCAAGCCCCCCTGCACCCCCCATGTGGGGGACTGCTACTTAAATATATCAACTCCAAGATTGCACTTAGTGTAGTGAAGTGCAACCTCGGAGTTGATATATATAAGTAGCAGGGGGTGTGGGGGGCTTGTCCCCCACATGGGGGTTACAGGGGGGCTTGCCATCCTGCTTACACTTGGTGGAAAGCACTATGAGTTATGTTGTTTAAACTCAGTATATGTATGATATGTGTTTTCAGTGTTTTGAGTTTTCAAGATTTTGAAGTTTCAGTGTTTTGGTTTCAGTGTTTTGAGCTTTCAGTGTTATGAAGTGAATCCATATATATATATATATATATATATATATATATATATATAGATATACATATATACACACACATATAACTACACATACATATACATATATATATATATATATAGATATACATATATACACACACATATAACTACACATACATATACATATATATATATATAGATATACATATACACACACACATATAACTACACATACATATACATATATATATATATATATAACAAGCACCAGCAATGAGCTGTCTCCTGTGTAAAGAACGTTTGTATATGATTGATAATGCATTTTGTATTGCATGTGTGTTTTTGCAAAAGGTGGCTTTTTATGTATTACGTTTTGCTTTTTTTTTCTTTCCTTCATTTTTTTTTTGGTTGTTAAGCCAAAATGAATCTTAAAGAATGAATGTTAATACATCTTTAGCCCGCCGTAACATCGAAACAATATTTCATTCTCTTGTCAAAAGATAATACTTTGTATGAGTTTATGCTATTATCTTCACACCAGCTGCTCAAATTTCTAACTATAATTCCTTCTTAATTATCACTTTATGTTTTTGATAATTGCTGCAGGAATGGTTTCCTGCATATGTTGGAGGTTTTCTCTACAGACTCGTCTGAAAATGCAAGCTTCCCAGATGACAATTCTCAGTTAAATGAAAGCTCTGTACTTCCCACAAGGCTAGATTTGTGTTGTCCATCTGACTTCAGTCTGTCGGTTGTCAGATCCAGCTGGATCTGAGGCCTGCAATTAGACTATGGCGCTAAAGCTCAAACTCTTCTTCCTTAATCCCCTGCACCACCCAATCTCCTCCGCTTGAATTTGTTTTCCTCTTACTGGACCCTTTAAAGAAAGGCTATAAACAGAATCATAAAGGTATGTACCTGAAGAGGTTCAACACAGGAAGATTTCAGGTTGGTCCTTAAGGTCTTCTAGAAGTGGAGAACTAAATAGAAGTCAATTTGGAAGGGGAACAGAGGGAGGAGGGTTTGTTGAGATGGATGGAAGAAGAGAACACTGGCCTAGTATTATGGTAAGTACATAACTTTTGTATACAACCATGGTCATGGGTGGGGAAAGACAAAGGGGCTTCCTGATGACACACTGTTGGATGTCATCCACCTTAAGATATGACTGTGACAAATCTCTGTAAGACTTATGGGATACTGCATAAGATGTGTTGTCAGAGGCCACTGGACCGAGATAGTCCACTGAAATGCCCTCATGCAGAACCTGGCCAGAGGAACTAACAAAATGGCAGTCTCCATCGATGTAAGGAAATGAAGGATTACAGAAGGGGATGGCCTCTGAGCAAGAAGAACCTGATGGTATTGAAGCCATAGAGATGACAACCTTGAAAAGGGAAGGCTGGTAATTAGAGTTGTAGTGTCCAGTAGTGTCCAGATGGCAACCTATAAACTGCAAGACCTCCACTGGCTGTTGCTTGGATTTCTTAACATTCACTGTAACCACAGATGGAGGAAGGATTCCTTGCTTATACTATTTATTTATTTTATTTTACATTTGTTTACCGAGAAAGTCTGACTTGGAACAAAGTAAATTTTCATAGGACACCCGGGGAGAAACATTCCAGATGCATGTCTTTATACTAGTTATACCCTTGAAGTTGCCAAAAGGAGCCAATTGTCTAGCTAAAGAAAGACCCAGAATCACTGTAGCCTGAGCTCTGCTGGTATCACTGAAATGAATTTAGTGAACACTCAGGGGCCATAGTGAGACCAAAGGGCAGAGCGCAAAACTTAGAGCAGAAACTTCCTGGAATGTCTGGCTGTATTAATGTAATGGTAAGCATCCTGGATGTCTGCTGAGCAGAAAACAGTCATTTTTCTTCAGTAGAGGAAGAATGGACCACACTGTTACTATCTGGAATTTGGTCTGGTTAATGAATAGGTTTAGTTTGCTTAGGTCCAATGTTGGCCTGAGGTCCTTGTTTTTCTTGGGCACTGAAAAGAATCTTGAATAGACCTTGGTCTGGTGGGGACTCCTGGATGACTTGTTTTACTAGCAACTTTTGTATTTCTCCTTCTGCTTCCCTTTGAGGCTGGGGTCGAATTTCAGGATGGTATTTCTGATGAATAATCAGGAAATCATGTAAAGATATAGAGTGGACTCTGTTAATGACTCTCAACACCCAGAAATATATGGTGACAGCTTCCCAAGCTTGAGGGTGAAGAGTAAAGTGCTCTCTGACTGCCTTCACAGTGCAGCAATTTGGCAAAACTTTAGAAGTGCTAAAAGGGCTTGTAGGAGAAGGTCCCTTAAAGCTCTGATTCTGTGGACTCCTTCTACCCCAAGGGTGGAATCCATTAAAGTTTCCCTTTGTCCTCCAGGAGTACTACCACCTGGAGTGTCCTGACAAGTTGCTGGAACGTTCAGAAGAATACCCATTTACCTCCCCTCTGATTGCTGAAGAAAGTCCATTGAGGGGTGAAAACTAAACCTGCATGGCAGACAGCTTCTTGCCATCCTGCTTGGTACTGGTCAAAGAGCCTTTAACTTTAGGTTTAAACAAATTGGAACTACTAAATGGAGGCACATCAAGGCATGGTGGCCAACAGCAATGATGGTGCCTGCACCCTGACCGTACCATCCACTTGGATTACAAACACACAGACACATTAGAAACTGACAGCATGGTAGCCAACAAATCCTCCATAGACATACAAGTCTTGACTATCATTTGGGATGCTATGGTAACCTCGTTAATCAAGTCCCCCTGTAGTCTGGTCAGGTGTGCCATTTAATTCAGACCACAAAGAGCAAAGCTGACTGAAGCAAATGTGTGCTTCCTAAATCTTTTCAACCCATTAGACTGTATATTGGTAGTATGGTCAGATACACTCTCCTCTCAGACTTCCTTTTTGGTTGCCTTGACTGCTACTATAGCATCAACCGCAGGCCCTTTGCCCTAATATTTCCTATCCTTGGGTAGAGCTAAAATCTGTTTTCCTAGGGATAGGCTCCACCACTTCTAGTTCATTTCATGGCCTAATTCAACAAGTATATCTGGACAGAGTACCATCAAGACCATTAATGAGCCTGCACCGAAAACCTCAAGAAAAACTGACTACTCAGAAGAAGGGGCTTCATGATCCAACCTCCTTATGTCTCATCAGTTCTAAGAGGTCACCAAAAAAGGCATGCGTCTGCTCTTAGACTGGTGCTTCCTGTAATCTTTGAGGAAGGGACATTGAATGAGATATGGATGCCTCAGAAAAGCCCCAGAGCTGGGGCTATTCAGGGCCTCAAGATATAGGCTGTCTCTGAATAAGATGATGTGTGACAGAGGTTCCAGATTTACTAGAGAAATGGGCTGGATCCTCTCTACAACCTCAAACTCTAAGGCCATAAGACAATGGATGGCTCTGCTCTGATCCAAAGATCTATGGGTAGCACTAACACTACACATATACCCAGCTGGATCCAAGGCTTACACTGGAGCCAAGCTGGATGGCCCTGCTCTGACCCAAAGATCTATGGGTAGCACCAACACTGCACATATACCCAGCTGGATCCAAGGCTTACACTGGAGCCAAGCTGGCTACCAAGGGGCAGGGATGGTTCCAAAAGCCTTAGACTTAACCTCCATGCCTCCAGCCCCAACCTCTTGCTTCTGTAATCTGGTTAGCTCTGAAAAGCCAGAGATGAATGCATTAAGGTAAACATGTAGCATAAGGCAATGCTTTTGGCATGGATGAGGGAATCATATAGGCTAGAGGTGGATCCAGACCCACTGAATTTGTAGGGTGGATTACTGAAATACAAACCAGAAAAGAGCAGAGGGACCAACTCCTTCCACCCTCAGAGTGGAGGAGGGGGGATGATTCCCAAGTCAATCTGTGTCTTCATGAAGGGCTGCATCATCTTGTCCAAATCTATTTCCCTAATACTCTGAGAGGACCTCAGGGATCTTGAAAGTACCATCAAAAGAGACTTTTCAGGCAGGTTCAATGGTCTGTCTAACTCCTGGACACTAATCAAAGGAGTGGGATCTAAGGGGGTGACCACTCTGTTGAGCAGCCAGGATCAGTGAACTGCATGGTTTCAGAACTGCAGTCAGAAAAGGACTCAGAACATCTGAGAGTGAGGACAGATGCAACTTTAATGTCAGATCTGAAGAAGCTGCAGATCAGGCCCAGTGTGGTGCCAATGCCACAGTCAAGGTGTGAGCTGAAGAAACACAGGACCTGCAGGGCTTCTGTAATGGCTTATCTGATGCTGCACACTCAACAGAGCTTTTGCATCAGTCTTGAGATTTATCTTCATCCTTTTCCTCTTTTTTGTCTCTCTCTTACCTCTGTCTTTGTCTCCATCTTAAACTTCTCTGTGGTCTTCTTGGCAGGAGTAGAAGAAACTGTGGAAGGGGAAGCTGTGGCAGTAGAAGGGGAAGCTGTGGCAGTAGAAGGAGAAAAATCAATTTAGTGTGCCTGTCAGCCAAGGGCCTCCATGTAAAAGGTACAGGCCTCACAATCCTTATCAAGGTGAGCTTCTCCCAGACAGTACATGCACCATTCATGTGAGTCTTGCAGGGGCAGCTTGTTAATACTCTTTCTGAAGCCTGAAGTCTTCCAAGACATACTGAAACCACCAACAACCAGCTCACCACTTCACATAACTTAAAAAAATGGGGAAAATCCCTGTAGCCTGAGTACCACTTACACATGAGAGAATGACCTGGGGACATTAAGAGCTAAAGAAAGACACCTATCCCTAAAAACCTAAACTTCCTAAAAAAAAAGGCAGAGAGAACCCTGAACACTAATGTAAAATTAATAGTGAAAAAACACTTCAAATCCCTTTGGAAAACTTATCTGAGCACAGATGCTGAGACCACATCCATCTCAATTGTGGCAAAGATCTGAGGAGATTTGGTGGTGCAAAGCCTCAGAGACATAGTTTGATTGCTTGTCTCAGATCCGACAACCCGCATATTGAGGACTGAAAAAAAAACAACATCAGATCAAAGCGGAATAAATAAATAAACAAGTGTTTTCCTGATAACAGACCTTGCCTATACAGAAATAGTACTAACAAACATGATGTTTGTGAAAGTGATGGCAGTCAGAGGAAGAATTTAGAATACCAACTTTGTATAAACAGTGCAGCTTAGTAACAGAGTTTTATACTTACATCTCTAGTGGCTTTGGAATTTGAACAACACCAAGAAAACTGCAGGCTAGTTGTTTAACAGCAGATGAGTCCAGCTCCTCAAGTTTCATATATAATGTTTTTGAAGATTTTATACTTTGAACTTTTTCATAGAGTGGAGTTTCAAGCGTAAGTGGTTGCAATGCCATAACAAACAAGGCAGGTGTTTGGTTGGTAATTCTTATTATGATGTCCATTGACTCTTTATCGATGAAGTGCACATTGTCAATAATAAAAATTAAATTCTCCTTCTCTAACACCTAATAGTATATAAAATAATAAATTATTTATT